>NC_140936.1:16396505-16501505 GCF_014529385.1 Adiantum capillus-veneris | reverse complement strand
TCTCTTTCCCGCTTCCAAACGACGCATAGCACATTCATGCCACTTGTGATTGGATGGAACCTCAAGGCCAAGGTACTTAAAGCTCTCAACAACTTCAAAGTGTCTCGTTGTTGTACACAATGCATGGCTTCTCCTTATGGTTGGTTTTCACAAGCATAACCTTTGTTTTGGATTCATTTACAATCAGCCCACTATGCAAGCAAAAGTTCTCAAGGACAACCATAAGCTTTTGTGCATCTTCTAAAGTGTGTGCTAGAAGCACTACATCATCCGCATACAACAAAAGCATGATTACCGCATTGCAAATAGTGACCTCTTCAATGCCTTCTTCTTGCATAAAGTCAAGTACCATTTGTTCCAATTGATCGATGCATAGACCAAAGAGAGTTGGTGACAATGGACATCCTTGTTTAACCCCAATAGTGCTTACAAAAATTTCTGAAATTTCTCTTCCCATGGGTAATTGACAAATCACCTTCTCATAGATTCGAGAAACCGCAAGCATAAACTCACTTGGCACTTGGAGTTCTTCCATCCTTCTCCACAAATTGTTACGTGGAATCATATCAAAGGCTTTCTTAAAGTCCACAAAACAACAATACAATCGCTTGCCTTTCAACCGACTTTCCTCCATGAGAACACGAAGAGTGACAAGATGATCAATGGTGCTATGGCATCGACGAAAACCCGCTTGTCCCTTTGCACGCTTGTCATTCTCTTCAGCCCAATCACTCAATTTCATCTCCATTATGCACCCAAACAACTTTTCCATAAGAGACCCAATCATTATAGTCGGTAGTTGCTTACATTCTTTACATCCCTCCTTTATGCAAAGGCTTAACCCAATTAGTACTCCAATCATAAGGCATACCATGTTGAAGTGCAAGGTTGAACATATCACACATCCACTCATGGGTAAAATCTCCCGTCCATTTGATCATCTCCGGCTTGATACCTTGAAGATCTCCCGCTTTGCGAGTGGCCAACTTTTCAAGCCCACCGCATACATCCTCAATAGTAAAAAAAGACGGCATACATGGGAGTGAACCATAAAATGGCATTTTTTCAGTATTTTCTTGCTCATATAATTGCCTACAATGTGTGTACATATCCACTAGACTCAAGTTACCAAAATTCTCAACCCGCTTGCCTCTCAAGTTTCTCCAAAATCTTCCACATGCATGTGCCTTTTCTTGGACTTGAAATTCTTGTTGCTTTACTTCCCATCTTCTTCTCCTCTTTTGAATCAATGCCTTGTATGTACGCAAATGACTTTGATAGTTGTCTTTGTCCATAGTTGCATCAAGCTTTATCAAGGACTTTCGAGCATCTTGACATTCTTTATCAAACCACCTTTTGCGTGATCTATCTTTGTGGATACCATGGAGATGCTTTATGGCAAAGCATTCTTCCACACAAGAACAAATAGCTTTCTTGAAAGCTTCCCATTTAGTTTCCAATGGTGCATCACATTGAAGCTTTGTGGAGAGAGAGAGGATATATAGAGAAGAGAAATAGAAAGAGGGAGAGATAGAGATAGGGATAGGGATAGAAATAGAGAGAATGAGGGATAGAGAGAGAGAGAGAGAGAGAGAGAGAGAGACAGGGAAAGAGAGAGAGAAATAGAGAGAGAGAGAGAGAGGAAAAGAGAGTAAATAGAGAGAGGGGGAAAGAGAGGAATAGAGAGAGATAGGGAAAGAGGGAAAATAGAGAGAAATAGAAATAGAGAAAGAGGGGAAATAGAGAGAATGAGGAATAGATAAAGAGAGGGTTACATTACGTACATGTATATATATTTGTGTGTACATATATATTAGTTTATGCATGTATGTAGGCACTAAGTACGGGAGCATAGCACCCGAAGGTTAAACGCTTCCTCTTGGGTATAGTCCTTTTTTAATCGTGGTGTTGCGATCATTGATCCACTCATGCATGGATTACCGCAATGTACCTTTGGTTTTACCACGATTGAAACTATGATGACATCTAAAGAGGTGCAGTTGACCTTTGGCACTACTAGCCTCTACTTAGGTCTACTAGTATGTATATGTATCGACGTGTTTGTGTGCTAATATACTTGTGTACGTATTTATAGATGAGTGAGTAGGGTGGAAATCTTAATCGTATATTGCTCTTTGTAATGTAGATGTCTGATGAGAGACCAACTGATGGGAGCAGTCAGGTGGCTCTTCTTTTGGTTGGTTCACATCCTAGGTGGGCTCCCACCCAGGGTGGAACATCGCCTCCAGTGGACCCGAGTCTTCAGACGGCGAGAACAAGCAAAGAAATAAAGAATGTTTCTGCTTAGTTATCTCTAAACCGTGAGCGTCATGGGTTTATTTTGTTATTTGCAGGCATGGCCATCCTACACCTACCCTTCTCAGGTTCCTTCACCTTTCGTAGATCTAGACCTACAGTGGGGTATCTCTGTACGAGAGTAGTACCTCCGTTCGAGGAGGATTTGTTTGGCCACTACACTCTACAGCATCTTGCGACCTACGGTATTTCTCCGTAGACTACACCATGGGGGAGTCAGGGAGAGACTCCTTACCTATAGAGCCTCGCATCGACGGCACCTCACTCTACAACCCCTTCCTATCGTCCTACTCCCATTCCATCGCAGGGTCCTACTCCCCTTGCATCGCAGGGTCCCACTCCCATGTCATCACATGGTCCTACGCCACTCCATTCCACTCTTGCTTCGTCAGGACATTGTCAACATACTTCCTTTGGCAGCACACGTCGACGCTCGTCTCAGGGCAGCGAGCGCCGTGAGAGATGAAGCGGCGGTGGATCTTGTGGTTTCGCATGTTTTGGTAGTGGCAGAGGAACAGAGTCCCCACTTTCAGAGCATGCTACCCCTGATGCAAAGGACAAGGATACCGATGCACCCGTGCCAAACACGCATGGGTGCTACTACAGGGTTAAATATGGTGGGGAGGTGGACTTCGGCACAGCAGAGGGTAGGGCATTTCGACAGCATTTACAAATTCTTATACATTCAACGTATAAGAACTGTTTTATAAAGTTTAGAGACCAACCGCTCGATCATGCACGGTACATTGAGGACGCTCTGTTAGCTAGATTTCCAAACACCCCCGATCACCGTTTTTCACAACAATGGTTGCAGGGCTACATAAAGACATTTCTGAAAAACAAGCAGTCCAATGTGCGGCACGCAGCAGCCAACCAGGTCAAAGATCCAGACAGGAGTTACCGCGTTGGCAACATGATAGATGCGGAGTGGGAGTGGGCAATTAAAGAAAGAGCGATTAAGCTGTGACGGGCTCATCATACAAACAACAGAGTCTCGCACAAAACAAACTCCCACTCAGTATGGCTCAGGAGGCAAGGGAGCTTGGAAGGATAAATATGTAAGATTAATTGAATTATAACGTCGATCGGTGATTATAAAAATTGTAGTTGATGATTTGGTATTGTTATCGCTAACTTCGGAAAATATCACTCTCTCTCGACCAACCAGAGAGATGGTCAAGTATCAAGAGTGACATACAAAATTTGATACTTGGCGATGGCTGTTTGAAAACAACCACATCTCTCGCAAGCAATTCGACATGCGGTTGGATCACTACAAGCGGTAAGTTTAAATAAGTAATTTTGTATCAATTGTTTTGAGTTGTTGATAATTGTTTAATTTGGTTTGGGTTTATGTAGATTCAAAGTGATCAAACATACGTGCCTCTGGACGAGAAGAGATATAGGAGGATTAGATAGAAAAATATTTTGTCCAAACTTCCGTAAAGTCCCAATGTCGCACAATGTATATACAACTATGTACTTTTTATTGTAACTTTTTTAAATAGTTGATCTTCTGCATTTTAAATTGTCAAGGTAAAGTAAAATCAATTTCAATTCTTTGGTATTTTTTATACTCTTCTAAAAAACAATTGATGTTTCATTGTTTTATGCATGTCAAAAATAAAGGTGCTCATTTGGGCCACCCAAAATTGGGTGGCCCAAATGAGCACCTTTATTTTTGAATTGGCGTGTAGTGGCAATAAGCGCGGTAATAGAGGTGGCAACTGACATGGTAATAGCAACGGGTATATTGCCATGACTATTATCGCATTTATTGCTAAGAAACCACTACCGCGTCCATAGTCGCGGTTATTGCCACTCCCACAAATTTTCTCTCTCCTTTTTCCTTTGTTTTTTTGCAGCTATGAACACGGTTATAGACAACTACTCTTATAGTGCAATGGGCAAGTGGGTAAGACGTTTCCAAAGTTTGTTTGTGTTTTTTGGGCAAAAAATGTAAGCAAAATTAAGAAATTCCTTTTCCACTTGAAATTTGTGTAGTGAGTCTCATATATGGCTTATTCAATTCATAAATAGGCATAAATTTAATCCATATGAAAAGCGTCATGTACATTTGGCAAGTGAGCAAGCTATTTTCAAAGTTTGTTTGCATTTCTTGTGGTATGTCAAAAGACAAAGTATGATAGGGAAAGCAACCTGGATTGCTCCAACCTTTGCCAATTCCTAATTCACCATGGGAGAGCATGTCCATGGATTTTATCTTTAGATTTCCCAAGTCTATCCATGTGAATACGGGAATATGGACAGCGGTAGACATGTTTAGCAATTAAGCACATTTTATACTTGTCAAAAAGACTATTAAGGCACACCAAATGGAAACCCTATTCATATCCCAAATTTTTAAACACCATCGATTGCCAACATCAATAGTGTCGGATAGAGATACTCGAATGACCAGTAATTTTTGAAAGGGTCTCTTTGAGAATCTAGGTACTAGGCTCAATTTCTCTTGGGCCCATCACCCACAAAAGGATGGCCAAGGTGAAATAGCCAACCTTGCGATTCTAGATCTACTTAAGACCTATGTTACCAAAGTAGCTAAACCTTCACAATGGGAAAAGTGCCTACTTCTCATAGAGTATGTGTACAATAACATTGTTCATACTACTACGGGGAAGGCACCTTTCGAATCATTGAAAGAAGACCTAAAAGTCCTCTGCTACTTAAGGTACATGGAAAGATCTTTGCTGCCAATGAGTATAGCCGAGACCTACAAATATCTTTCCAAAAGATTAAGGAGGCTATATCCATCTCGCAACAAAGGAAAAAGGATGCTACTAACAAGCATAGAAGGGCCTTAGCCTTCAAGAAAAATGATTGGGTCCTACTCAAATTTCCCAAGGCTCGATTGAGACAAACTACGAGCAAAAATCCTACAGGCCACCAAAAGTATTATGCTAAACTAGCAAAAAGATACTATAGTCCTTTTCAAATCCTAAAACCAATCAATGGATGGCCTGTCAACTCAGGTTGCCCAACCATTGGCTCATTCACAATGCTTTTCATGTGAGTCTACTTAAGCCTTACAAAGGAGAGCCACCACAAGAACCAATCATTGAGTACCCGCCTAAGATTGAAGATCAAGAAGAGGTGCTTCAGCCCAAATTGATTTTTTGACATGAAGACAAGGTACCAAGACATGGTAAGATTATCCGATGGTATCTGATTACATTAAAAAGTTATCCTTTTGAAGTGTTAGGAAATAGGGCGTAGCTAAGTAGATATTTGAGTAGTTCACTTAATGGAGAGAGATAATTTTTCACACAAGAGAGATTATAGAGTAGAGAAAGAGAGAGAACACACAATATACATGGTTCACCCAATGTGGGCTACGTCCATGGGAAGGCAGCCACTCAATGGCTTTAGTACTTCAAAACAAGAAGCATTTGGAGCTCCCACCTTGCTTCACTCTCACCACCTCACGCCACCTTGTTGCATCAACTTCAAAATGCATCACAATGCTTCACCTCTTCAATCCATTTTTGTGTGTATAAAAGGCCTCTTTTTATAGGCTAAAAGGGTTGCCCTCTCTCATGAGAGGTAGCCGTGTGTAGCTTCCCTTATGTAGACAAGTCTGAGTTGAATTCTCTCATGCACCCATGTGTGGCCGCCCTTGAGAGGACAAGTCCAATTTGAATTTGGCCACCGTCCCATTGAATTTTGCCCACCGCCCATTGACTACCGGCCACCGGCCATCCAGCCAACCAACTGGCCATTTTTTGACCACTTTTCGACCGCCATCCGACCATAATATTCCGGCAAAAAGTTTGTTTTTTGGTGAGTGATTTTTTTTCACGCACAATGGCTTCTCATCATAACCGGGGCCTTACAAATGCGCATTTTTAACACGAAAAATTACAATTGGTAAATCAAGCTTGATACTTAACAGTCTCCCACTTGGAGACTGATCTCCAAACTAACTCTGTGACTGCTTTCCATCCTGGCTTCTTATCCTTGAATGCCGATTGAAGATGTTTGCAAGATTTTGATTACTCGTGTGCACCTTCCATAGCTTTAGCTTTCCCTCTTCCAAAAGAATACGTATGAAGTGATATCCCACCTCAATGTGCTTTGTCCTTGTGCGCGTCTATCGCACGTGTCAATGCAAGAGAATTGTTGATACACTGCGTGCGAGCCACAAATGGCTCCAAGCACACAACTAAACTAATCTAGAAATCTCAAGAGAGCAAGGGTGTGTCACTCACCGCCCTACGCTCGCCTTCGTGGAGGATTCCTCGCCACAAAGAAGAAGGAGCCGTCGCTGCACCGCGCTCAACAGACAGTGCTCAATCGCTCTCTCTCTCTCTCTCTCTCTCTCTCTCTCTCTCTCTCTCTCTCTCTCTCTCTCTCTCTCTCTCTCTCTCTCTCTCATACACACACACACAAGGAGATGAAGAAGAAGAATATGGAGATGGAGCAAGAGCACTCTTCAATTGCACAAATGAGAGAATGAATGATTTTTAGGTTTAGGTGACTTTTATATGAGCTCACCCCATTCACAATTGGTAACCCATGCAAAGCCAACTAACCCGTGAATGTTCTAGTTAGAGTGTGCCTCTCATCAGCAATCACTCTTCCTTTAGCTATTGGACCAACAAGCCCGGTCCCTGATTCTACTAAATAAATAATACGGTGTCTGTCGTAGATGACAGGAATGTGCGTGAGGGTTAACATGCCCCCCTTCCTAATGTAGATTCCATCCTCACAAGCTATTGAGTTGAACCTCAATCGTCGAGGTGGAACAGCATTTGAGATGAATGTCCTTAGCCTTGTTCAATCACTACAAAATCAAACAACATTGTCATAGTACTTGCATTCTCATATACAATAGAAAGCATATGTAGTTGTAGTCAGACAATTTGATTGGTAACAAAAATTTTAACCATTTGTCAGCAATAAACATTAAATTGTAATATAGTTAAACACATAAATAGTTGTAAAGGTAAAAAACTAAACAAGTTCGGGGTCGCTAATTTAACGATCGAAAGGCACTAAAGATCGACTATTAATACCATGAGCAAGATTCTCAATTTTCTCTGGTCAATTAAGTTGCTTAATCGCGAGAGCCAAGTATTTCATGTCCGAGGGCTGACTAGAGGCTATACCTAGAAGACCTTGTAGTTAAGCTACGATAAAAGGAATTCTCATGAAATCATCGCCTGACTTATTTCCTTTTCTTTGACCCCCCAAAGTCTTTTCACATTGATTCAATTTTGATGTGTGTGCTTATTTTGTATGCCTTGGGTTTTTTTCTTTTCAAGGAAAAGCACCCACACTGCGAACCTCTAGGGCTCTAGTACCATAGGCGATACATGTGAATGGAGTACCAAATCAAGCTGAGATTTCTCTTCCAACTTAAGATTTTACATTGTGGCACTTTGATTTTTTTGTTTTTTTGTTTTCAACATTTTAATTTTGTAACTTTAGGGGGTCATATAACACTGTTACCCTCCCCAGGCTCATCACACTAGTAAAATCCCTTTATAATACTTAAGCTAAAGGTCAATAGGGACTAAGCCCACTAGAAAGCCCTAGTACATTGCACACAATGCTACCTAAATTGGATTAAGAACCTAAGTAACCATAGACTATCAGGAAGGCGTTCCCCATGGTATTAAGAGAAGATCTCTAACGCCTAGCTTGGTCGAACTAGCTTAGTCGGACCGCTTGCTTTTTAAACCTAGACAAGTGATTATGACAAAAAATTGCATTGAATTTAATGTTTGGTACTAAGCAAATGCGATGAACATTATGCGCCCAATCACAATTAAAGCAGACAAACATAGATGCAAAAAAGATAAGGGACAATGCTAATGGACGAGAAACACCTGTTTGTGTTGATGATCATGCTTGGTTTGAAGAGTGAACGAGAGAAAGATTCCATGAAGGTCCAAATCTTAACCAAAGCAACACGTACCTGTACACACTATGAAACACAAGAATACCTCTAGGAGGCACATCAATGGGAAAAAAGAACTTTGCTAATCACTAAACTCTAAAACAAGAACACTCCTATTGTACTAATCCTACTTACCCTCCATCACTCGAGTGATGAGAATCAAAGGTGTTTGATGACATAGGTTTTTGTTTTAGTGGACCGAATGTGAATGTGTAGGTCTGGGTCAATGTTTTGACTTCAATTGTGCATACTCGTTTGCTAATTTCTTTTGCTCTTTACTATTTTTCTTCTTTGTGAGTATAAAGCTTTATATATACATTCCCTAAGATTGGTGATTGAGAGGTCAGGGAAAGAAAGATAAGAGGGAAATAATTCAATAGAGTGACGTGAATGAAAACTTCCCCCCTTCCTTGGGTAGGACATACTATTTGAAATGTGCTCGTCACCCTTTCAAACCAATTGCTCCGGTTGGTAATAAGTGAGGATTTTTGCCATTAGTTTTCTATTACCCTAGGTGGCCTCATCGAGTTGCAAGGGTGGTAAGGTACTCTCCCAGGATCGAACTTGAAGTGGTTCATCAGGTGATTCTTGAACACTGGGAGGTGCGGATTCCTTTGTAGCTCTATGGAGGTCCACTATTGTAGGTGGAGGCTGTGGAGAAGCTTTTACCTCTATGGATGCATTACATGAGGAGCTAGAAGCTTCATGGGACTCCCCCCTTCCTGAGCTAGGTGGAACAAATCGTTCTTTCTTCGGTACCCAAACTAGATCTGGAGCAGGTGTGTAGCATTATGTGATTTTTCTCTTTTCATGATCGTCAATTCATTTTGGAGCTACAGGATTGGGTGCACATGGGTCAAGTGGTGATAGGTAAGAACACAATCTACGTTTTGGCACCCAGATTTGATCATTACCTTGATAGTAGCCTTGGGCTTCCAATAGTAGTTTACGAATCCATCGCCACCTTTCCTTACATTTTTTGGGGCGAGTGGGATGTTTCTTACAAGGCTTCTGTTTTTTAGCACTAGCTATGGTCACTAAGGAAGCTTTAGGGACCCACTTGTATATTTTCTTTGTTTTATTAGGATAAGTCTTGTCAGAAGCTATATGCATTGCTTGTAGCATATTTAAGGGTACGAGTGGTGGCATTTCATCCCCCTCAGGTGTTACCGAGGTCATCCCCCTATTTCCCCAAGTGTCTATGGTTGCTGCTAGGTGGACCCAATCCACATTGTCCAACTCAGTCATCCCAGGTATGTACATCCATATAAGGAGAATCTTCCCCACCATCAGTGTCCACTTTACATGTGTAACCTCTAATGGTGATACCTCTAATGACTAGGCCATTGTAGATATCCTCATGTTGTAATCCCCTTATGAATCTATCGAGCAATTGGTTATTATTGAAGCGCTCATTTGGATTACAACGAGAATTCAAATGCTTCAAGCAGCTAATAAAATCTCTCACCGACTCTCCTTCCTCTCGTTGGGCTTTCTGAAGCTGAGAGGCTACACCCCAAAGCACTCCCTCTCGTATGTATTATTTCAAAAACAGTCTCCTAAGATTAGGGTAAATCGTTTTTTCTTCCTCCCTTACAGTTCTATACCAATCCCCTGTCTTCCCACTTAAGGTTAGGCTTAAAGCATTACTCTTATGCAGGTCATTGTGTTCTCCTAGAGAATCGCATATGTGTTCAAACACTTCGATATGTTTTCTCACATCCCTGTCTCCACTAATTTTTTGTGTGAGCTTGGCTATTTGTACTACCTTACTTCTAGGCTCTCTATCAAGCGTGTTACGCATATTCTCGGCAATAGATCGACCAATAGCTTGAGCAAATGTTGCCAAATCACCTAAGTGAGCAGGCAGCACCGTGGGTGTAGGTGCTCCCGAGACTACATGTGGAGTAGGTATTGGCATTGGTCTTGGCGCATAGGAAGCCCTTGGGTTCCACGTTTGGTACGGTGTTGTGCCATGTGGCGGCCCAAAGTTCATATGTGTGGCCCTAGGCATAGCAGACGTCGGATGTGACATGCTAATGCTAGCCTGTATAGTCCCATGGAAATAAGAACTTGGGTGTTGTGGTTGTGAAGCATAGGTTGTTGAAACAATGGGAGGGGTAGGGACTACATGAGTACAAGGACCCATGGGTGCATACGATTGGTACACACTTGTAGGTACTGTTGCAGGCATTGAGCTACTATGTAGTGGTGCTTTACTAATAAATGAGGTCCATGGCATGTTTCTTGGCATGCCCATCATTTGGGTAGGCATGGTAGCCGTGGTGTCATCAAGGGAAAGATGAGCTAGACTTGGAAAGGTAAAGCTATCACTTATGGGCTTAGATTGCACCGAGACCCCTGGTGAAAAAACATATGGAGGATCCATCGGACTTACCACGGGAGTCTCCATTTGCGATAAGGTCAGTTGTTTAGCCTTCCCTGTATCCAAGAATCTCATGAGACCCATTGAAGGCATGTTGATCCCCTTGTTCTGTCTCTCTAACTCAATGACCCTATGGATGACCTCACAAACTCTTTGTTGTTGATCCTCCACACTAGTAGCACCCATTGTGGATTGTAGGACATCTAACCAACCCACGTGAAATAGATTTAAAATTGATCATAGATCTGACACTACAGTTCATTCGGCCCCATTGCAGTATTGTTATGCATGTAAAATGACCACTGATGTTGGGGAAGATTCTCCTTATATGGATGTTGTACCTGAGATGACTGAGTTTGACAATGTGGATTGAGTCCACCTAGCAGCAGCCATAGACACTTGGGGAAATAGGGAAACAGCCTGGGTAACACTTGAGGGAGATGAAATGCCACAACTCGTACCTTTAAATATGATAGGAGCAATGCGTATAGCTTCTGGCAAGACTCATCCTAATATAACAAAGAAAACATACAAGTGGGTCCCTAAAGCTTCTTTAGCGACCATGGCTTATGCCAAAAAATAGAAGCCTTGTAAGAAATGTCCCACTCGCTCCCAAAAATGTAAGAAAATGTTGCATTAGATTCCTAAAAGACTATTGGAAGCCCAAAGCTACAATCAAGGAAATGATCAAATCTGGGTGCCAAAATGTAAATTGTGCTCTTACCTAACACCTGACCCATGTGATCCCAATCTTGTAGCTCCAAAACAAATTGAAGATCACGGTAAGGAAAAAATCACGGAATGCTACACACCTATTCCAAAGCTAGTTTGGGTTCCAAGGCAAAACCAATCTATTCGGCTTAGCTCAGGGAAGGGGGAGTTCCATGAAGCTGCTAGCTCCTCATGTAATGCATCCATAGAGGTAAAAGCTTCTACACAACCTCCACCTACCATAGGTAGCCTCCATGAAGCTACAAAAGATTCGACACCTCCCATTGTTCAATTATTACCTGATGCACTACTTCAAGTTCGTTCATGAGAGAGTAACTTACCACCCTTGCAACTCAATGAGGCACCCAAGGTAATAGAGAACTATTGGCTAAAATCCTTACCTATTACCAATTGAAATAATTGGTTCCAAAAGGTGATGACATCCTTTTAAAGTATGATCCACCCAAGGAAGGGGGAGTCTTCATTCACGTCAGCCTATTGAATGATTTCCCTCTTACCCTTCTTTCCCTAACCTTGAGCTTTTTGATTTTAGGGATTGTATATATATATATATAGTAACTAGCCACCCTAGTTTATTTTTAAAAAAAAAGTAAAGAGCAAGAACAATTAGCAAACAAGTGTGCACAATACTAGTCAAAATCATTGACCCAGACCTACACATGTCACATCAGGTACACTGAAACAGAAACCTATGTCATCAAACACTTAGCCATCCTCTATTTGTGTTCACAGATATGGCTGATTATTACAAATATTCTTTTTAATCATCCCAAGTAAATCATTTATGTTATCCTCATATTTCCTTTGAATGGGATTCGGTTGAAACACTCGCTTGTGAGAGAAATGTTGAGGAGTTAGAGTGGCTGGTCCACCTCTTGACTACGACGGATCCCTATTCTATCGAGGAAGCTCGCCCAATTGCCCAAGTTTACCCTTTTGCTCAGGCTAAGTATGTATGCCTCATGAAATTCCTAATACTATTCTGCACAGAAGAGGACGAAGACGACAATGATGATTGGACAGACGAGACACACGGCCTTACTAAAGAGGATTACACCTACCTAGATGATGAGGATAGCAGTTTAGCCTTAGAGCTACTGACCGAGCTCTCCAACCTCCACTTACCTTGATCTGCATCACTCGAGTGATGGAGGGTAGGTAGGATTAGTACGATAGGAGTGTTTCTATTTAAAGTTTAGTGATTAGCAAAGTTCTTTTTTCCCACTGATGTGCCTCTGGAAGGTGGATGTTTGGTGGTGACTATTGTGCAGTTTGTGACTACATAAGGATGCCTTCAAAGGACAATGACAATGGATGTTTACATGCTACAATGGATGTCAGGTGTACTACTTCCCTTTATCTATGTTCTCCATAGCTACATGTTTGCATCTTGTCATTTGAGTTTCTAACAATGCATAAAATTTATGAAGTTGTGACATTGCCACTTTAGATGCTATAATTTTTTCAAACTTCTAGTACCTTGTTCTTGTCTTTGAGTTTGGTCTATTAGTTGGCTTTAAGTAGGTATCAGGACCTTAGGCTAAACTAGGCCACTTAATTGCTGACTTTAATTCCTAAATAGTCTATTAACTGTAGTAACTTTAGTAATGTTTTAGGATATGAGGATATAGTTCTCTCTAGCTGGTATTTGAGACCTTGAGTGTCCTAGTTGCTGGTATTTGAGACCTCGAGTCCCCGAGTTACTTGTAGCAACTATGACAACAACAACAACAACAAAGAGAGAGAGAGAGAGAGAGAGAGAAAATAGCACAAACTTCCTTGTATTTTATGTTGATCACACGTAAGTGGTTTAAGTGACAAGATCAATAGTCTTTAGACCCCGACGAGCATTCCTAGGGTTAACTACTCTTTAGTCGACATTTGCCGGGAATGTCGGTACAATAGGAAAAGGGTAAGAGTGATCGCCGATGAGAGGTGCACTCTAACTAGAACATTCAAGGGTTAATTGGCTAAGCATGGGCGCCCAAGTGTGAATGGGCGAGCTCATATAAAAGTCACCTAAACCTAATAATCACTCATTCTCTCATTTGTGCAATTGAAGAGTGCTCTTGCTCCATCTCCATCTTCTTCTTCATCTCCTTTTGTGTGTGTATGTGTGTGTGTGTGTGTGTGTGTGTGTGTGTGTGTGTGTGTGTGTGTGTGTGTGTGTGTGTGAGAGAGAGAGAGGGAGAGAGAGAGAGAGAGAGAGAGAGAAAGAGTGTGTGTGATCGAGCATTGTGATGGCACGGCGGTGGCGAGGCGGTTGAGCGCGGCACGGCGGTAGCTCCCTCTTCTTCGCAATGAGCAATCCTCCACGAAGGAGAGCGTAGGGCGGTGAGTGACACACCCTTGCTCTCTTAAGCTTGCTAGATTAATCTAGTTGTGTACTTGCAGCCATTTGTGGCTCGCACACATTGTACAGCAAGTCCCTTGCTTTGACACGTGCGACAAATGCACACAGACCTCAGTATGGCTGCAAAATTTGTTTTCAAGTGCAACATGCAAAAGGTAATATGTTGCACATCCAGGAGTTATTTTGTCTATGCAATTTACATTCTCATTGTGATCATGTTTCCTAAACTCTTCTCCCGCTTGATGTGCTACAAGTACCTGAGAGAAAGAAAACTACGATAGCATGTGCACAAATTGTAGATGATAGACTAGACATTCTGTGTTGCATACCTTGATACAAAGACCAGTTTCACAGATTTTTGTAACAAAGCACTTTACCCTAAACCCAAGACGGCATGTGAATGTCATTTTCTTAACAATTTGTACACACCACCTTTGTAAACATTATACAATGATCAATACATAGGCAAATTTGCGTCCAATTTTTCATTCAATAGGTACAAGTGAGTACATTTTAGTGAGTGTTTTACAAATCTCCAACAAAAGGTGAGGCAGGGACATGAGGGATACAGGGTGAGTCAAGGGAGGGGATGATTGGTGTGTGGGGGGGGGGGGGGTTCATTGGTATGTAGGAGAGGTAGGGGCATTAGACATGGATGGAGGGTGAGGAGGGGACAAGGGCCTTGGAGAGGTATCTAGGGAAATGGTGATGGGGATAGGATGTTGTGTTGCTAGAGCAGCCGGGGGGGTATCTCCTAGGTTGATGACGTGGGGTGGGCATTGGTGCTAGTGGCGCAAATGCATCGTCCACTCCTTTCGGGTGCGTTATTACAAGGTTGATCATGTTACCAACAAATGTGGTCTTGAACAAGTAAACATGCACATCTGTATACTCTGCTAGTTTTCTAGCCTTCAAAATCATTCAACCCCATACATTAGTTTAAGAAGTTATTTATAAGTCATGGATACTAATGAACAAAAAACAAGTGCTTACGCTTTTTCTTTTCCTCCCCATACATGCTCTCCAACAAGAGTATGTGTTCACTAACACCCTCCATCCATAGGAATGCACATATTCTTGTTTGGGGACCTTGCGACTCAAAATGGTCATGTCTTCCCATATCTCCTCTTGAGTCATTTCCTTTAGGGCAGTTACCAGCTTTTGAACATACCTTAAACAATTGGCGTTAAGTTTCATAACATTTCACAAATATCCTTTGACACTCAAGAAAGGATTCCACTAACCTTCGCACATTCCCATGGAAACCATGCGTGGAGTTTTCAAGGTAGCAACGCTTTCTCTCCATGGCCAAAGCAACTAGGCTCTGGTGGGAGCTATTTTAGGTCAAGTGAGATGCATGTTTACAACACACACATAGAAGGTAGATTGCTATCACTAACAACTCTTACTCCTCATTATAATCTAGCAAACAAACCTTCGTTGTCTCCATGTTAACGAATTGAAACCAATCAACTACCCCCACCACCAGCGATGTACTCTCGGATGCGAGAACTTTAGAAAGCTGGGAGTCGAGAACAGTAACCTCACCCTGGACATTCCATGTAAGGTTCAAAACCACAAAATTGTGAGAAAATATTTTGTCATGTAAAACACATAGTATACTTGCAAGCAACACAAGATGGGAAAAAAACCACTACCCACATGTTGGAATTAGGGTTGCAGAGAAACGCACACAACTTGGAGAAGATGAAGGAAGCTCAAGGCACACAACTAAGAGTGTATTACTTAATGTGCAATGGAAAGATAGATAGACCTAGAGTGATGGGTGTATATACAATGCACGGGGGAAAAAACCTCCTAAAGAGGGAAAAAATGCCACGGCGGTCCTAGTGTGTTAACACACATCACTACCACATGTATATGGTAACAACTCCCCCCTGGAGTGATGCGGTGAACAAGAGCTGGCACATGAGTAAAGGGAAGTGCCATGCCCTGAGGACATGATTAGTCCACAAAGGGGAGTACGCCTAAAGCTTTGCAAAAAGCTTCAAGCTTCTTGCGAGACAATGCCTTTGTGAAAAGATATGCAAGGTTGTCCTGTGTTGGCACATAAGCCAAGCTGGTCGCTCCTATTGAGAGCCTCTCCCTGACATAGTGGTAATGCACCTCAATGTGCTTTGTGCGAGCATGAAAAACTGGGTTCCTTGCAATTGCTAATGCGCTCTGACTGTCAGTGTAGATAGTGTTGGCAGTGTCTTGTCCAACACCCAAATCAGTCATAAGGGGTCTGAGCCGTACACACTCAACTTAGCTGTGAAGACTGCCCTGTACTCAGCCTCACGACTCAAAGTGGCCACAGTAGGTTGCTTCTTGCTCAACCATGATATACATGAACTTCCAAGCATGGAACAACCTACTGTAGCCACTTTGAGTCGTGAGGCAACCAGCCCAATCTGAGTCCGAAAAAGCATGTAAGTTTGGCGGCAATGATTCCCCCTTGGGATAAAACAAGCCAAGATGTAAAGTGCCACTAAGGTAGCGGAAAATCCTCTTGACAGACTTCCAACGCTTAGACCCTGGGCTATGCATAAATCTGCTAACCTGTGAGACTGCAAATTGAATATCTAGCCTCGTGTTGCATACATAAATGAGGCAGCCAACAGCAATTTGGTAAAGAGTGACATCAACAGGATCACCAGCATCATGTAGACTCAAACCTGTTTCCATGGGAGTGGCAATAGGTTTGCAATCCTCAAGTCCAAACTTACATAGCAATGTCTCTATGTAACTTTTCTGACACAAGGCAATACCACCATCACACTGCTTAAACTATATGCCCAAGTTATGATGCAACAACCCCAAATCTTTCATCTTAAAAGTAGCATTCAAATCAGCCTTAAATTCAGCAATATGTCTCTCATTTGGCCCAGTGATCAGTAAATCATCTACATAAAGAACCACATTGAGAAGTACATCACCCTCACGCTTTACATACAATGTGCTTTCTGTTGGACTGTTACGAAAGCCTTGTTTGACCAAATGAGTGTTAGCTTTCTCATACCAAGCACGAGGAGATTGCTTCAACCCATACAAAGCCTTGTTACATGTGCACACTTTGTCCTCTTGTCCTTTCTGGACAAAACCACGAGGTTGCATTACATAAACTTCCTCAAATATGTCTCCATTCAAGAAAGCAGTAACAATGTCTGATGTATGTACATCCCAACCAAAATGAGCTATCAATGCACATAGAAAACACACAGTAGTCATACGACAAGTGGGAGCAAAAGTCTCTTCATAATATATGCTTTTTGCTGTGCATAACCCTTTGCACCAAGTCAAGCCTTATGGCAATCGATCTCACCATCCAGCTTGCGTTTCAACTTGTCAACCCACTTCGTACCAATGGCCTTTTTGCTAGGAGGCAAATCACATAAAGTCCATGTGTCATTTTCTATAAGTGCATCATATTCTGATTGCATGGCAGCCAACCATCCAATTTCTTGAATTATGTGCTTCATCAAAAGACAGAGGTTCCTCACCATCATGTGAGCTAGACACAACCAAAGCATAACAATCTGATGCATAAGATGCATGGCGAGAGCCTAAACGAGTACGACTAGACAAAGGTGCATCCAATTTACTATCATGCAATGTATGCACCAGCCATTTTGGCATACCTCTAGCCTGCTCATTTTCAGTCTTTCCTCATCAAGTACATCATGTACATCTGCATCAGTAATAGGCTGATCTATAACATTCTTTGAAACCCCCATAGGCTGTACATTTGCCTCATTGTAATTTACATTCAAACTTCCACCACTAAAAAGAGGCAACAAAGTGTCATAAATGTCATGTGAGCTTACATTATTGTCTCTAGTACATGACAGCAAGGGCTGAACAGAATCCTCCACAAACACTACATCCCGTGAAACCAGAATACACTTTGTTTGCGGATGATACAACATGTAACCTTTGCTTTTAGCACTATAACCAACAAAAATACATTTGACAGCCTTATCATCCAATTTTTTGTGCTATGTTTGTGGCACCAAAGCATATGCCAAATGGCCAAAAACCCGCATGTGCTCAATAGAAGGCTTTCTTTCATGCCATGCTTCATATGGAGTAATAGACTGCAAAGCTTTTGTAGGACACATATTAAGTACATAAGTGGCACACATGATGGCCTCAAGCCAAAAAAAATGCGGCAAAGCTTGACTTTTGACCATACATCGTGCCATTTCCGTAAGTGACCTGTTTTTCCTCTCAGCAACATCATTTTGCTGAGGCGTATAAAGCATTGTACATTGGTGTTTTATCCAACGACTAGCTAGAATTGCATTAAATTCATGAGACATATACTCCCCCCCTCGATCGGAACACAGGGTGCCCATAGTACATTTTGATACATTTTAAGCCATAGAAAGAAATTTTTTGAAGCACATAAAAACTTCGGACTTCGCTTTAAGCGGAAATACCCATGCATGCCTGGAGTAATCATCAATGAAAATCACAAAGTAGAGGTAATTGCCTAAGGACGGATTTTGCATGGGTCCACAAAAATCAATATGCACAAGTTGCAACTACATGTGGCCCTAATTGAACCATCCTTTGGAAACTTTGAACGCTACATTTTACCCAAAATACAGCCTTCACAAACATGTTTGATAGGTGCTTCAAGAGCGGCAAAGAAGCAACCATATCAGATTTCTGCAAACGCAGCAAACTGGCAAAATTCAGATGCCCAAAATGTGCATGCCAAAGTTTTGCATCTGAAATAGCCCTTGAATCTGCAAGTGCATTTGCAAAATTTTGTCCACACTTGTCATACAAAGTGATCTTATACAGGCCACGGCACAAAAGGCCACGTGCAACAATTTCATCACCAAAACTGAGATCATGAATTGTACATCCGTAATCCACAAATTTGACTACAATTCCAAGTCTATCAAGTGCAGATACAGACAAAAGATTCTTCTTGATCCCAGGTACATAAAGTGGATCAACAAGTGTGAAAGAACTGCGATTTGCAGTAGTAAGCACAATCTTTCCAACTCCCTGAATCGTATAAGAGGCATTGTTGGCATAAGTGACTGAATTCCCATGAGGGACAAACTCGAGAGAGGTGAATAATTCACGATGTGAGGTAATGTGCTTTGTAGCACCACTGTCAAAATACCACACATGTGAATCCGCAGCAACTGACATGCATGCATCATGGACAACAAGATTGTAAGTGCACTCTGCACTAAAAGCCCATTCTGCATCAACATCAGCATCACAGTCTCCTTTTCACAGAAGACTCAACAATGGCTGCAGTTGTAGTGGAACCACCCTCTTTCTTCTTAACCTCTTTGGCCTTCAACTTAGGACATTGCTTGATTAAGTGATCATTAGCTTTACAATAATGGCAACGCAACTTCTTTTTACCCTTATCACCAGAATTTCCAGACAAATTGCTGCCAGCAGAAGCATTAGGAATAGAAGTTTTGCCACTCGCAGCAGAACCATAAGAAGTGGCTACATTGTTGTTACCACCCTTTCTTTGAGAATCAATAAAAGCATGTTCAACTGCACGCTGCCTAGTCCTGTTTTTTCTGGAAAGTGACTCTTGCAACAGCAATGTGCATAATGCATTAAACTTGACAACTTCTGGATTTCCTTGGGTCCTAAGTCTCCAAGTACTAGCAAAAAGGTATGAATCTGGTAAGGAATCAAGAACAGTCTGCACAAGGGAACTGTCTGAAATGACTTCACCTGCAAAAATTAGTTTCTCATTGATATCCTTGACACCAGCAAGGAAAGTGCTTCCTCATGCATAATCTTCGATTCCAGCTCTTTACGCAGCAAAGCAATTTTAGCCTCATTGCGGCTTACATAAAGACCTGCTAGAATATCCCAAGCCTGTTTTGCAGATTTTGCTGAACGAATGTGAGGAACAATGGTGCGCTTCACAGACAACGTAATCAATGTATGAGCCTCTGCATCCTTTACATCCCAACAATCTTGTTCTACCATAGGCAAAACAACTCTAATAGCAGCAGTCCTTGCAGCAAGACCTGCAACATCCTCAACATCGACAGCATCCTCAGAACCAGGACGACATCAATGCCCTGCACAATTTTCTAGACGCCCTTTGACACAAGAACATGTTACATCATGTAAGCCCACATAGGGCAATTGTCCCCATCCAACCTATCCTCAGCAGCAAACATCTTGAAAACATCTGTGTTGTTGACAGCCATGGTAAATGTTGCATCTGATGTGAAAACTGCCCAAAAAGAGGAGAAACGAAGCGAGAATAGCACGTGTTATATAGCACAAACCTTACAAGACTGTAAGGCACCTGTTATGCAATAAACGACACTAACAAAAATTCTACACAAAATGACAAAATTGCTTGTGCAGACCTGCCTGTAGTGGAAACGGAGGCCGAAATGAGCCCGAATGAGAAATCAGAGCAGACTAAGTTCTATAAGCTCTCCTGAAATTTTTGTCGACTTGCAAACACTCGCCAAAGCTCATAGAAATCGGAGAAAGTGAGCAGGCGTGTGCTGGAGCTGCTGGCGATTGAGCCCTGGAGGATGCAACCTGCTCTGATACCAATTGTTGGAATTAGGGTTGTAGAAAAATGCACACAGCTTGGAGAAGACAAAGGAAGATCAAGGCACAAAACTGAGAGTGTATTACTTAGTGTGCAATGAAAAGATAGATAGCCCTAGAGTGATGGGCATATATACAATGCACGAGGGAAAAAACCTCCTAAAGAGGGGGAAAAATGCCCCGGTGGTGCTAGTGTGTTCACAGACATCACTACCACATGTATATGGTAACACCACAAAAACAGTCAATAACTAAGTCCGTTAGCTCCCTATTTCTTCCCCCAAAATGTTGATCTCATGGGGTCCAAAACCAAAATAGAGGACATGTCCCCATACCACAATGGAAACATCAAAATGTGGGTGAAGACACTCCAAGGCATTAACATTAGCTTCATGTTGTGTCGCTGCCAATTGTTGCTCATGGAGGTCAACGTTACTCGCTTCTTCCTTTGCTTGAAATTCCAATTCATGTGCTACCTCTTGTCTTTGAAATTCTTGTTGTATATTTAGATGGGTGCTATATTAATGGATACCTGAAGAAACATCAACCATCTTGACCTTTCCCATTGGTGGGATCCTCAAAATGTTGCCCATCTTTTTGTCAGATATACCCATAGGCCCCAATGTTTTATCGTACCTAAACCTGATGAGCCGAAGAGAGTTCAAATCCCATGGCATGAGTGTTGATATGTGGACATGAGCTTTCATAGCATAGCTATCTTGAAACAGCTCAACAAAAAATCCTCCATCGCTTCGTGGAGGCAACCCATTGCACTCCGAGACCATTTGAAATTAAGGTTGTGTCATTCGTAGATTTCACGGATAACTCTCTAAAAATTTAGCTTCGGTATAGCCAAGGAAATATGTATTTGGAGCTTTGTAAGGTCCAATAGCAGACTTGATTTTGCTCGTATCTCTTGTTTCTCATGGTTGCGCGTAAATGAGGCACTCTTTCCTGGAACACGTGATGTTGATGCTTGACCAGCATCAGACTGAGCCTTGCTAGATGATCCTTCACCTTGGTAAACTTTCTAGGCAGTCTGCTTTGTACGAGTCGTCAAGGAACAACTAACTACGTGGGAATCAAGGGAGTGGAAAGAAAACAACTCAAATGAGTGCCAAGATAGATCAAACAAGATTGTGGGTGCTAAGAGAGAAAATAGATATTGAAGAGCGAAAAGTTATTGACAAGAGTGATCAATACATGTTGTATAGAAAACACACACATAAATATGACATTGAGAGGACTGTTGTTGTCATGATGATGCTCATAGGTCGTAGTGCATTGCGAAGTGTTCAGTCAAATGCATGGATGACACATGGCCGGACATTGTGGGGCTACAATCATTACACACACACACACACACACATAAATATGTGTGTGTGTGTGTTTGTGTGTTGCAAGGTTGCACTACAGAGAGATAATAAGGTGAACAAAAGATATACACAAGGCTCTCACGTTGTGTTGCAACAAGCAGTCGCACTACAACGCGATGAGGTGTGAAATGATAAACATACCCAAGGCCAATCGCGTCGTGGTGAAATTTCCATGTGTATCAAGGAGTTGTGCCACAACACAAGAGGCCTACGGTATATCTGAGATTGGCCTTGTCTATGTTTATCATTTTACACCTCATCACATTGTAGTGCGACTACTTGTCATGGCCCAACGTGAGGATCCTTGTGTACATTGTTTGTTCACACTGTCCTCGCTTTGTACCGTGACCTTGTGCATATTTCAACTTGAATTACGCTCTCCAGTTGTACCGCAATCTTGCAATACACACACACACACACACACACACACACATATATATATATATATGTGTGTGTGTATGTGTGTGTATGTATTTCTATATATATATATATGTATGTATGTTATGTACATGTATGTGCAGGGCATTAATTGTATTCTACTCAAAGCAATGATGAGGGTGGCCTTGACGCCAATGGCAATGATGAGGGTGGGCATCATGTCAATGGGCATCATGAGTTTTCATGAGAATTCTATAAATAAGAACTACCTATGTAGCCATAATCGTCTGTGTGATTTGAGCATGCACCCCTATCTTTTGCGACATAGTTCTTAGTCACTTCCTACTTGTTATTTTCATCCATATCGTACACAATGGACCCTTTCCAGATCGAGATTGAAGAGGAGGTGTGTTGCTCTCAGGCAATGCCAAACAACGAGCTATCTCATTTTCTCTATTGTATTGGCCTCCATCATTGTGAGGCAGAAATCAGACCAATGTTTAATTTAGAGTTCTTGATGCAAGAATGGATAACTATCGGGCATCACTTCCTTGGAGAATTTGAGCACACCTACCAACAACAAACTGCTAGTGGCGTAGTTGAGATGCAAGGAATATGCTTTGTGTACACTAAGGACATAAGTTTTGATCACTCAAAGAAACACATCGTCTCTAAGAGCTGGTTCAAGCTTCTGCCAATGCATATTTGAAGAAAGGATATCAAATGCACCTTGCATAACTACAAATGCCGGATGACTGATTACTATGCAATTTTCATTCTATACTTGCACTTTATTTTGGAAGAGCATGTGGATGTGCAACAAAGCAAGCATAGGGTAATGATCCTTCTGTTAGGGGTGACGTTTTGGTGCCTCATCAAAGTGGAGACTTACAGGTTTTGGAGGGTGTAGAGCTTTTGGAAGGCGCTTTGCCTACAAGTGTCCTTCCTACCATCCCGATTGATGATTTGTAGTATGTAATGCTCAATGATATCATGGAGCTTTTTACTTGTGAGAGGACTATTGTCTTGCCATAGTGGCACAAAATCTAGAAGAGGATGATGCCATCATTGACCATGAGCATGAAGTACTCTATAAAGATGCCCATGTATCAAAAGATGAGTTTCTAGATCTAGCAAGTGCACTTGCAATGATCTACAATGATGTAGCGAGGTGTGAGGCGACACTTCCAACCAAAGAGGAGTTCAAGGCAATGTAAGAAAGTTGGGAATAACAAACATGGGGAAATCCAATTCATTGATGTCCTCATCGGTCTCAATATCCAAGGTGCCAAGCAAAGCGGACAATGTCGTTAACTTATGGAATGAGGCACTACTTGAGGAGGATGAAAATTAGAAGGTGAAGTTTTCTTTTCCTTTGCAGTTGTGGTTGGGTTAACACTTCTTTTAAATGTATAATCCTTGTTATTAATTGCTCACAATAGCTGATTGTTTATGAAGATTGGAATTGGAGCTGATCTCTTTCAGATAGCTGATTCCAGTGTTAGAACTTACAGCTTCTGGTAAGTCGTCAGTTCATTTAAAGAAACTGGGATAGAAGGTGAAAACTGGACTGAAATAGTTAACTGAACTGAAATAGTCTATTGGAATGAGAAATAGATTGGATGACTGGAAAAGTGTTTATAGTTCAGATTCAGTTTCATAGTTCATGAATAACCAGTGCAAGGTATATCAGACTGAAGCTCAACTGACTACAATAGTTATGATTACAAAGTGGAGTTACAGGCAAAGAGATTGTAGCTCAGGAACTCCTTAGGAAGCTAAACCAAGAGAACTAAGGAGTAAGAAATCAAAAGACAAGCAGCCCGATTACAAAGTAATGGGTCTATTTATAGCCTCTAGAAGTTACTGTAGTAATTGTCGTGGTAATTACTGTTGTGTGACCAATCCACTATCCGGCTTCCAGGAAATAGTTTCCGCCTTGGAGCTATCTTTGCCTTCTACATCCTTCCCTCCTTTCTTTGAATTTCGGTATAACTCCAAAATTTTTGAAAAATCCACCGCCTGATCCTGAAATGGTGTTGAGGAATCCATCTGGGTTTCTGGTTGAGTGCCAAACCCTAAACCCTAAACCCATTTGTTTGTTTGCTGAGTTGGTCGATGTTCCTCATGATAGTACCACTCTGAAGCTGCTAGCTCTACTGGTATTTCTAGCTTTATGCCATATTTCATGCTTGTTGAGTGCTTGACACCCCTATAATTGTAATTCCAAGGGTGTCTAGCCAAAGCAATTCCAGCACCTCACTTGGAAAATCCACTGTCTGATTTTGTGTTTGCGGGTCGCCGCTACGACATCCATAGCATAGCTCTCACGCATCAACATAAAATATCAATACAAGGGAAGCGACCAGGATGAGGCATGGAAACTCACTAGGGTGTCATTCCTAATGAAGTGAACTCGATGAGATGCAACTACTAACTCTGCAAGCAAATCATACGCACTAAAGCCAAGTAATCTGCCTATGTCCTTCTACACAGCTCTACAGTCATCATGCCCGTTTACCATGCAAATCATGTCGGATTCGCACGAAACTTGAAGGGGAGCTACAGGGGACTATTTAGAATCTATCCTATCACTGTCACAGCATTCTGGAGAGGTACAAAGATTGCAATCATTCATCCCAAAGTCAGCAAAAACAGTGAACAGGTGATCCCAAAGGGTTGTTTTAGGGTCCCTGAATCCTCTCTTAGGGTCAAAACAACATAAAATACGTGTTTAAACACTCAAAATGGTGATTTAAGGTCTCAAACTCGTAGTTAAACACCTACACGAAATCTTGAATGATTACACTTGACTAGAAGAGCAAAGTAAGAGGAACACAACACAATAAATGAATTTGAATTCGAATTACCGTAGCCACAGTAGCGAAGATTACAAATTGGAGCAAGATAGAGCTCTCAAATGTACGTTGTCTTCTTCCAAAACTTGTGATAAAAGAAGATAATGTTCAAACTTACAAAACTTGACCTTTATAGTTTAAGTCTTTACAAATGGCTTGTCCGACCAAAAGCTCCTAAACTTCTAACTGGCCCTCTAATATACAATTGCTCCCAGAAAAATAATCATAAATTCTTTTACAAGTTCTCGGCTTAGAGACGCTCTCTTACAAAATAATTTTACAAGGGTTCCCCACAAAAATGTGACTCCATCTCTAGAAACCACAGCTTCGTCCGCCAAACACTCCCCCCTTCCTTATCGTTACACGTCCTCGTGCATGTTCAGAGCTTTGGTCATTGATGTGGCTCCAAGGAAGCAAGCTTTGCTGAAAAACTCCGTGTTCGAATGACAGCTTCCAGGTCTTCTTGTTGTTTGCTGCCTGAAAGGGTGTTCACTTACTGTGTGCTAATATGCTATGTACCGTGCCTTGAGGTCCTTCGCCATAGGATGTAAGATCCTTGAGTCGATTTCGAAGAAACCTGTGATGACGGCCTCTTCAAACGTCTGCAAGTAATGTGAAGGCAGGTACATTAGTCTTGAGTACAATTCCATCAGAATATGTCATGGCGGAGAATCTTGGAGATTCCAGTAGATCCCTCTATGCCCTTCTAGGAACAGGTTCCACGGATGATCGTCGCCTTCGGTGTCTTTGAACACCTAGATGCAGGTGACGATCATTCGGGTTATCTTTACCAGCATTTGACAGGCTACGTCGGGGACATCCCATAGCAAAGCGATTGTCAAATTGAGAGTGTTCACTACATATGCTACTGTAGGAGGGTTTTGTGCTGTCAGGACTGGGTAGTTGAGCTTTTGCCGCCTTGAGCCTTTTCATGTGGCAAACTCCTTCCATGTGCGTCTTCTAGGGACTGGGCAGAAAGTAGGAGCTATTTGAATGTGTTGAGGAGCGTTGTGGTAGTTGGTTAGATCCTGTTGCCGCTTGTCCAGCCACTTCTGCCTCCACTTTGGGTGGTCATCTATGAGTACCTGTGCTTCTTCAGCTGTCAGTGCTACACCTTCGTAAGCCCCATCTTTGTTTCATGGCAGAGTCAGCCGCATCTTCTCCTTCCATAGGATTTCTTCGTGGCATATCAAGGGAAAAGGTAGGTACTCATGGCCAAACCCCTCCACCAGCTCTTCTGGCTGTAAGAACGCCAGGGACGCTAACTCCATTATCTTCTTTTTGTATATCATGTAATCTTTTGCTGGTCCCTCTGGCATGTCCTTGATGGTTTGAGTTAGCTCATCTCTTATCTCCAGGTTTGCCTCTACTGATCCTTGCTCTTGTTCTCCTTGGTGTGATGTTTCAGGCAAGGCAGGCATTTCTTGTCCTGGCAGCAGTTGCGGTTGCACTTGGGCTTCCTCTGTTCTGATTTGCGGTTGAGAACTCAATGCTTCTTTTTCTTTTAGTAATGTGTCACTAATCTGCTTGTGAGTCTCTAACTAGGCCCTTTCTTGTGCGAGTTGTTGTTCCAACTCTTTTACTTTTTGCTCGTTGGGGCCGACGTCTGGGCCATCATTCCCGAGAGGAGCAACTGTCTTTGAAGTTTTTCTTGATCTAGCTCCTCTTCAGTGCCGCTAGGGTGTTCTCTGCTGCAGCATTGTCTGATGTGGAGACCAATGCTCCAGCAGGTTCCTTGTTCTTCAGTAATGTAGTAAGCGTGCTTTTTACTGTGTTGTATGAGCTTGTCACTCTTTGGAACCTTGCACCTTCGTACTCAAGCTGCTCCGTTGCTTTCTTTACCCTTTCTGTCAAATCTTGGCATTCCTTTTCCTTGAATGTCAACTCCGTCCTTACGTCCACCAGATCTCTGATCAGAGACTGAGCCTTCTGTCGCTCAGTGTCTCTTTCCTTCGTTGTGAGCTCCAGTTGTGCCCGCAGGCTCTCTAACTCCTCTTGCCCAGATTTTTGCATGTGTTGAGCTTCCTGTACTAGCCTTTCCTTTTCTTCTAGCACCACGTGTTGGCATCGGAACTGTGTTTCCAGATCTTGCAAGGTTTTTCTGTAGTCAAAATCAGCCATATCCTGACAGGCTTCTTGGTATCCTATTGCTTCCGTAGGAGGCATAGACTCTTTTTGTGAGGATGAAGGAGGAGGAGGAGGTGATTTCGGCGAGGAAGGAGGTGGTGATTTCTCCACTTCTTGTACGTGCCTCTTCTTCGGTGCATCTTCCCTTTGCTGTGAAACAGATGCGTCCGTTTTTCTTTTCTTTAAAAGCTTAATTATCCTTCGACGATTCAATTTCTCTGCCTGTTGTGCTTCCACATTCCTCTCTCTTTGAGATTTCTTTAGTTGCTCTGCTTGGTTCGTATCTTCAGCCACATCTTTCTCCTTTGTTCCTTCAGTGGACTGAGAAGATACGTCCACTTCTACAGCCTTTTGTTTCGCGGCTATCCTTTTTTTTTCAACCTATATTCGAGCTACCTCTTCTATTCTTGCTTGTCTTTCCTTCTCAAATCTTTGTTTTTCTGTTTGTTGTGTTGCACTGAGCCCTTGCTTTTCTATCAGCCCGCAACTTTGTCCTTCTTTCCTCAATTCTTTGTTGGGCCTCTGCATATACTTTTTGAAGTTTGAACTGCGGCACTGTACTTCTTTCCCTTCTTTTTCTTCTGAGCGGTGTGGTGGTGTCTTCCTCCTTGCTTTCTTCAAATTCAGATAGTCTTTTGTCTTTTGACCCTTGAGAGTTTCCCTCGTCTTCAGTCTCCGTCTTTTCTTCATCACTTGAGCTTTCGTTGAATGCCTTGACCGAGCGCGATGATGTTGCAGTAGTTGTTGTCCTTACTGAGTGAGCAATTAGCTTTGCTTTCTGAATCAAGGCCGCTTGAGAACTGGCCTCTGGCAGGTCTTCAATCATTCCCAAATCTTGGTATGCTATTCTTATTAGCATTGGACCTGCGCTCATGTAGCTTTTGTTTTTTGCCAAGCCCTTCAAATTTGCTTCGACCAAGCTTTCCAAGATGTAAGAACCATAATCGCATGGGATGGTTCTGTTTTTAGCTGTTGCTAGAGCCATGACCACTACAATGTGCAGGATCGGCTCGGTGTAGCGAGGAGGCTTTTGTACCCTGAAATGTTGAGAGATCAATCTCATTGGTAACTCCATCGCACCATATATCATGTCACTATACTTGTACTTGTTTCCTTTTGCTTTGATAAACGCTTTTTCGTTGTCCAGTAACTTGGTCTTTGCCAACAAGTCATGTTGCCCTGGAAGGAAGTGCAAAGCTTCGTCGATGATATCTATTGTGATCTTTACTTTCACCTTTGAACCATCCATGTCGGTGAGCATCGCTTGCCCATCATACTGTATCGAGCTCATGAGCTCGTGGGCCCTCATGTAGTCTATTCCCCATGGCTGCAATCTGAAAAAATGCTCCAAATGAATAGCCCGCACGGCTTCGATGACCTTCGGCCTTTGGTGGAGATTCCATATTTCCCATGGCATGATGGTCGTCTTTACCATGTCACCATCAGCATCCCTAAACTTCGCGATGAAAATGTGAGCAGGGATCTAAGCTAGTGTTTCATCCGAGATGTGAGATTTTTTGTTTGTAGAGAGTTCATCCACTTCATATGGTGTTGTTGTCCACTACCTTGCTTGCTTATGGCGAGGCATTCTGTGTCATTAGAATCACAATCTGTCAAGATTTTCCTTTCGCAACCAGTAGCATTTAGACTTTTAGTAAAAAGCAGTTCAAAAGTTAAAATTGATCATAACTTGAACAAATCTCATCCATTCTTGTCCATATTTCACCAGTGGGACTAGAAAGACTAGAGCTATGACTGATTGAAATCTGAGCCAAATCTGGGCCTGAGGTACACCAATCGCAATTGTAGTACAGAGGCCAAAATAATATTTGATCACATGAGTGGTTTGCTGATAGCCAAAGGGTCATTTTGGTCCGCTCTGTCTTTTATTTGAACCACTTTTGAGTTTATAAGTCCCATTTTGGGTTACAAGGAAGTTTTGGACTAGACTTTGATTTTTCCTGTGTTTTTTATGTCCAATTGGCTTGAAGCTTGATGTGTGACTTGAACAAGATGTATACAAGAGATCTGTCAGGTTTTGGTCAAAATCTGATGCTGTGGTACATCGACCGCGATCGTGTACCTGGACTTTTTTGGGTGAAAACTAGAAGGCTTTAGTTTCCTATGCCTGCCTAGCCCACTGATGATTTATTTTCATGTTTTGGACTTAAAATGAACAAATTAGAGCAATTTTTCACTATTTGACCTTATTTTACTAAGTCTAACCATATTGGGTTTTCCTGATGAATTCTGGTTGGAGCCTGGGGTTAGTTGATGTTAGTTTTTGAGCTTTTACTGCTTCCATGATGTGTTGCTATCATCAGCCTACTCCGCTGTCTGATTCTGACTTGATCAGGCACTTTTTACCCTGTCTTTGGAGATTTTCTAGACTTGGGCACTTTCCAGGCATTCTTTGGATACCAATGGGATATTTGGGCATCCCATAGTCGCCTTTTAGTCTTTGACATTAGTTCGGCCAAATTCTTCCCTTGTGTGATCACTCGAGACTGAAATGGTCATCTTTGTCCTTGTAGGAGATTTTGAGCTCCATTCAGGGTTTTCTACTACCGTGTTGACTCCTAGTCGGACAGTTATGCCTTTCAAACCATCCGTCATATTTTCAGGTCGAATTTTGGTAGTTGTAGGTCAAATTTCCCGATTCATGTGTGTTTGACAAATTTGGCCCATTCTATGAGCAAAATTTGTGCATTTTTCATGAAAATTCAAGAGAGTGTATCCCTCACTAAGTTCTAAGCTTGGACCAAGCATAAATTTGCAAAATCTGATCCTTGGGGCACCGATCGCGATCATTCCATAGAACCCAAATTGATTTTTATCACTTGCAGGTTGTTGACAAAGCTGAGAGAATGCTTTCTGCAATTTATGTGCCAAATTTGGACAGTGATGTACACCGATTGCCCCCAATCGTGATCGTTCCATAGAACCCAAATTGATTTTTATCACCTGCAGGTTGTTGGCAAAGCTGAGAGAATGCTTTCTACAATTTATGTGCCAAATTTGGACAGTGATGTACACCGATCGCGATCGGTGTACCACCACCATTTTGAGGTTTGATCATATGGCCTGGTTCCTGACATTGTGGGGAACACATTGATGTGTTCTGTGCTTGAAAAAGTTTTGTTTTGATGCCTCTAAGGGCCCTAGATCTACTTGACCTAATCTGTCTTTGATTTGATCCATTCGCCCGTTTGTGCAATGATTCGCGCTTGCATACGTAATAGACTTGATCTTTACTTGATAAGGAACATACCTGCAAAATCTGGTATGAAATGCTGGCTCCGATCATCCGTATGGGGTAGAAATGTGGCAGCTCGCTCTAGGTCAAGAAGCTCTCTTCTTCTCTCTCAAAATGTGAAAATGATCAATGAGCTAGAATTTGGCCTACCTGGCCCATATCTTCCCGAGGTTTTCGTGACATAGGTATTAGTTCATTACCTTTGATCCCGATATAATTTGCATACCATCTGTGTGTCGAACCGTTCGTCATTCTAGTGTCGTATGACCATTTGATGTGATTCTGACGAAATGTGGTCATGATCATTAAGGCTGAAATTCGACATCTTCAGATTAGCTTCATATCTTCCATGCTTGATAACCCTATCATGATACTTCGGCGTTTGCTTCCAGAACTTGATTCCGACACTGTGGGCGATATTTTTTAATTTTTGGAAGATTATTAACCAAAATCAAACAAAATAAATTGAAAATACTTATTAACTGGCAAAAATTAGCCAAAAATTATTATACTCACCCCTAAGCATATATTTTCACTAGGAGCATCCCAATGCTCCAGATTTTGTCATTACAGCTCATTATTATGCTGGTTGGATGATAAAAACGCTAAAAAATATCGGTTTTGATCAAACTTGTTCGAAATTGAACTTTAAAAAATGAAAAAAAACAACAAACACACGCATTATGTACATATATACACGTTGGACCCCTTAATAGTCCTGACTGCTGCTAGATTCAGCAGTTACTCTCCCCTTCCTAAACTGAGTCGTCTCGAACGAAGGTTGTGTGCATGTGCATGGGTTTTGAAATCTGTGTCTATGCACGGCCGTGTAATGTGGCCCTATCCTCATGTTTGAGACAATGCATTGGGAAACAAAGTGTTGTGCAAGATGCGGGGACTGAATGTAATTTTCAGTGGCTTTGGAGGGCGAGGCTAGCTGTTTATGGAATAGAAGAGCTTGCAGTTTGATTGCTTTCTCCTTGATTGTTGGTTTTTTGATGGCAACTATTTTTGGAACCCATTTGTATTCAGTTTTTTTCAATGTAGGTTCATGAATTTTCTTAGGTTTCCATTGACATTTTGTTAGTTCAGGCTTCCTGGGTTGACTTTTTGGTCTCCATTCGATCTTTGTCACTGAATTTTTGGTTGTCTCCAGCTTTGGTTTCCACTTCCACTCTGGATTAGCTCCTGAAGGTCTTTGATATGGTGTTGCTGTCGTCGGGAGTTGTGACTTGGCAGCCATATCTGTCTCTGTTTTTTCTGCACGACGGTTTTCTTTATCCATACTTTTCGTACAGTTGTTTTCGATGTTTCTGGCTGATGAGCTGATTGTTTTTTGTCAATGGGGATACTCGGCCATGAGTGATCTATTTTGGCGAATGGAGTCATGTACGTGTTAGAGTTGTGTGTGTATATCAGTGCATGTTCTGACCATTCGATAACTGCATTGTACGTTCTCATCCATGGAACTCCCAAACATAGTGATTCTCTGATTCCTTAGTCTTTCATTACGAAAAATTGATGAGGACAACTATTTTCATCAATATTGATTGGTAAGTTTACTATTCCCAATGTTGGCATTGTTGTCCCGTTTGCGGCTTGTAAATCTTGTGTGGATTGCACTAGGGGTTCATCGGTAAGCATCTTGTAAGTGGAGAAGTTGACCGCATTGACTCTTGCCCTTGTGTCAATCAATGCTCGTTGATATCTGACATTCGAAAGACTGACATTGATGCGAACATCAATTCCTATCTCCCATTGCTCGTCAGTGTGAATTATAGAAAGAGGAATTTGAGCCGTATCTGCTGGTTGAGGAAGTCTTTGTTGTTGTAATTTCTATTTCCACTTTAAAATCCTGATTCTGGCCTCCTCCTATGCTTGAGCCTTTGTCTCATTTGCTTTGTTCTTGTGCTCCTTCGCAGCGTGGATTTTGGCAAGCATCTCTGAGGTTAGTGGTAGGTTGTACGTCTTTAATCTGCAGCCACTAATCCAATTAGGCATCTCCTCTCCCTCTAATGTCGCAAGCTTAATGGCACCGCTAGATGATATGTCATGAATCACATAGGGTCCATTGCCTCGCTTTTTGAGTTTCCAGGAATGTTGTTTCAGGGTATACATTAAGACGTAATCCCCCGTAGAAAATTCCTTGCTGATAACATGTTGATCAAAGAATGATTTCATGTTTCGTTTTTGCACGTAGATTGATGCAACTGCTCTCAATCTAGTTTCATCCAATTTTTCCAGGATATCTATTTGACGGGATAATTCATGGCCCGTCCATTCTAATTCTTTAGCTACCCGAAGTGTGGGGATAAGAAATTCAAGTGGCAATATCACTTGAATTCCATAAACCATGTTGAACGGAGTCGTTCCAATTGAGGTTTTGTACGCTACTCTATATGCCCATAAGGCTGAATGCAGCTTCTGATCCCAATCGGCTCTCGATTCACTAACAATTTTCGTGAGAATTGTCACCAAAATCTTGTTCGTACTTTCTGCTTAGTCGTTAGCTTGTGGATGATAGGGAGCTGACTTCTTGTGAATTGCCATGAATTCATCCAATAGGAATTCGATCACTTCATTGACGAAGTCAGTCCCTCTATCGCTCACTATCTCTATTGGTAAGCCATACCTGGTGAAAATGTTCTCATACAAAAAGTGTGCTGTCGTTTTTGCATCATTTTTGGTTGTTGCTTTGCTTCAACCCACTTTGTTAGATAATCTGTTGCTACAATAATGTATTGATCGTGCGTTTTATATCCAAGAGACGCAATCGGTCCTACAAAATCTATTCCGCATTTTGCAAACGCTCTTGCCCCCATCATTGGTCTCAAGGGCAATGTCATCTCGTGCTCTAGGAATCTTTGTCCTCTGACAATCATCACATCGTTTCACAAACTCTTCGGCGTCCATGAATAGTGTAGGTCACCATATGCCAGCAATAAGAATTGCTTTGGCCGTTTTGTCAGCTGAGAAATGTCCTCCAGCTTGTCCGCCATGTGCTTGCTCTAAGATAGAAACGTATTCCTCTTCCGTCGCACACATTCTCAATTGATTGTCTTTTCCTCTTTTGTAAAGATTGTCCTCAATCAATACATAGTTTTCTGCCTCTTTTGTGATCGTTTTGATACGTGATCTACTCATCCCTTCAGGTAGTATTCCGGTGGTGAGGTATTCTACAATGTAGTTACTCCATCGGGGTGCTACAGATAATTTGAATAGAGTCGCATGTTCTATCGGCTTTTGAAAAGTACAGATAATACATGATTTGATATGCTTATGAACATTTTGTTGCATTTTCGGCCAATATACACCCATTCTCATTAATCTTTGATACGTCTGTGCATGCCCATTGTGAATCCCCGTTGTTTGCACATGAGACTGGTGTAGATACAAGTCCTGTTCACTTGATTCAACACAAAGCCTAAGGATTTGATCCGATCCCTGTTTGTATAGCCTTCCAGCCAGCATTACCAATGATCTAGATGTTGCAATGGTCGATGGTTGTCTTGTCAAATTCAATGACCCAATAGTCAACAAAGGAATTACATCCTCACTCCATCTTGGAACCATTTCTATGTTGAAGAGATATGCATCTGGCAAATCATCATCAACTCCTACAGGGTTTTCTCCATGCACCATTCTAGATAAATGATCCGCTCTTTGGTGTGTAGTTCCTTTTTTTACTACAACCGTGAAGTCAAACTCAAGCAGTATGATGAACCATCGTACAATCCGCCCCGTATTGCAAGGTTTGTTTACCAAGTACAGCAGTGCTTGGTGATCAACGGAGAATACAAATTTATTGGAAAGTAGGTAATGTCTAAACTTTTTCACAACATAGATCATACCCAAACCCTCCCTTTCAGTTGTTGTGTAATTCTTCTCTGCACTGTTTAGTTGTCTACTAGAGTAACTGATTGGAAAATACATGTTGTTTTCTCCAGGCTGTGCAAGTATGCATCCTATAGCATATGCTGATGCATCTACATGGATGTGGAATATCTTTTCCCAATCCGAAGCCTTCAAATTGGAGCGGATATCAATCTTTGCTTCAAAGTTTGAAAAGCTTTCTCGCACTCATCTGTCCACTCAAATTTAGTTATCAACGCGTAAAGTGGTTTCGCAATTATAGCGTATGAGTAGATAAATTTGCGATAATATCCACAATGGCCCATAAATGCCTATACCTCCTCTACCTTTACTGGTCGTGGTAGATCAACAATTACATTGATCTTCTCCATGTCTGTCGAAATACCATTTTTGGACACTATATGTCCCAATATTTTGGCTTGTCTTACCATGAAGACACATTTCTCCGGATCCAGGAAAATCCGATACAGTCTGCATTTTTTGAACACTTTGGTCAAGTGCTCTATGTGCTCCAATCTTACGAGAGAGTGAACGCACAAGTCATCCATGTAAATTTCTAATAATTGTCGTAGATATTCTTTAAAAGCATGACCCATCAGCCTCTGAAATGTGGCTGGTGCATTCGTTAAGCCAAAAGCCATTACCCTAAATACGAAAATGCCCCATTCAGTTGCAAAATCCGTCTTGTGCTGATCCTTTGGCTTTATTGCGAGTTGGTTGTAGCCCAAAAAGCCATCTAAGAAACTGTAAGCTTCTTTTTCTACCACTCTTTCTATTACATGATCACTAATGGGTAGGGGATAGTTGTTTCGAATTGTAGCAGCGTTTACTTTCTTGAGATTGACGCACACTCTCAACTTTCTATTTTTCTTCGGGACCACCACAATCGGTGAAACCCAGTGAGTGTGCTCAATTTCGTAAATAAACTATGCCTCTTTCAGCTTATCTATCTCCTCCTTGATCTTCCTTGCAAACGTCTCATTGTAAGTATAAGGACGTTGTCTGCTTGGTTTGGCATCATTCTTAAGGGGTATTGTGTGTTGACAGATACTTGGATCCACCCCCTTAAGATCTTTGTATGACCATGCAAACACATCTCTATACTGTTTTAGAGTAGCTATCAAAAGCTTTTCCTCTTCTTCAGTAAGATCCGTGGAAATATATGCAGGTTTTGGATCTTCTCCTGGATCCGCCAGATCTATTCATTTGGCTTTTTCAGGATCGTCGTATGATGTACCAGGTTCTTTCAATTCTCTCATTGGTTGTTGCACTATGATTTTTCTATCTTGTATGGTATACTTCTTATAATGGGACGGCACATCCATCTTGTCAGAATTCGTGTCCTCATTTGTTTCCATTTCAGTTGTCCATATGTCTTTGAGGGTTTGTTTGAGCTTATTGTACTCTGTTTTCCTCTCTATTTTGGTCATTCTAGCACCTATTTCCCCCTCCTTATGTGTCCCAGTCGTTTGCTTTTTGCGCTTGTTCTTCTTGTTGTTTTTCCATGGTTTAGTTTGGATAAACCGGCCAGTGACCTTGTCTTTGACACAATCATCAGCTTTTACAAGCCTTAGATATCCCATTTTGTCATTGACAAGAGGCATGGGTTTATGCTTATTCGCTCTTGATGTCCTTGTTCTCTTTGATCTATACCGCTCTTGTTGACTAGGTTTTTGGTTAGGAAACTCGTAAAACCTGTCCGGTCTTGATATATACTTCCTACTTGTCTCTGATCCACTTGATCTTTCGTCATCAGCATCTATCATTTGGATTTCATCACCCAGTGATGGAAGGTCATCGCTTAGTGAGTCTGTGAATTCCTCCTCTGTTCGATTCCTATCGTCCAATACAAATATCTCATCAACTATTCTTTTTACACTCAGTCTCACGTAGTGATTCTTCTTGTTCCTCACTATCTCATCCTGACTCAAGGATGACACTAGCCATTTGCAACATTACTAGGTCGTATCCCTCATCGTCACAAAATTTTGTAGGCGTGCATTCGTTAACAGATACATCCAAGGTTGACAATATTTGAGTCCACCCAAATGGCTTAAATAAATGTTCAGGGAAAGGTTCTGGGAGATAAGCCTCATCTTCTACTGACCTTTCCAACACACATTCCTCTTTGATTAAGTCTCCACAATCAGATGCTCCGCACATCCACAGATGTGCTTTCATTTGTAATCACGCAGGTATTTCTTTTTCATTCACTGTGGTTGAATCAAATTCTTGCACTGGTGTATTTTTGCAACGTCTCTATAGCTGTGATCCTTCATGTTGATTTTCGTTATTAGCTCCTCATGCCTTAGGTAAATTTGGTCGTACCCCCAATATTGTATCATTATGAGTTGACGCATAGATCATCGAGTGGTGCTGAACACCATGATGATGCTAAGTCAATGAATATAATGCAAATTCCGAAAGTGGAAGAACCATGGCCACAACACTTATGGGAAACCATTAGAAATAGAATGAACGGAAGCGCGACGTTACAGTCTGCACCAATTCCTGAGGTTAACATGGACAACGAATTTTATCCAGGAGATATACAATCGCTGTATGGAGATGCAGGAACGGAGGCTTCGATGGAAAGCAAAGCTCAATCCCTGAAAACCCTGCCTTCATTTATAGGTGAACACGAGGCACAATCGGAGATAAGATTAGTTCCATCCCAGATGAGAGCTGTTCCACAAATGATTGACTCAAAAATTCTTCAAGAGATGTTGTCGACACCTATAACATGCACAATCACACTGTCAGAACTCTTGAGAGTCAGACCACACTTATGGAAAGACATGGGGAAACATTTGGAGAACAAAGGAATAAAGATTCCTCTTCAGAAAGATTCCTCTTCAGAAAAACCCTACGGTAGAAGAAAACAAACGGGAAGGTCAACCCAAAGCCCAACCTGTGCCCATAAACAAGGTCGGAGATTACTGTGAAGGTGAGGAAGGTAATACAACCTTACCTGTCTAATATCAGGATATAAAGATGATAGCTATCCTAGATAGTGGAGTGGGAGTTGTGATTGCTACAAAGCAAATCTGGGAGAAATGGGGCCGTCCAGCTCTCTGAAAGACGAGAATGAAACTGTAACTCGCAGATGGGTATGTAGAGAGACCATTGGGAGTCTTGGACCAAATAGTTGTAACTTCCTGTGGAATTAACTATGAGCACACCTTTGCCATGGTAGAGTTCGGAAAAACGAACAACTTTGATATTATTTTGGGGAGGTTGTTTCAATAAGGTGTTTACACATTTCCAAACACTTCGTTTCCACTTCTGGTTGAGGATAAGTCAACCATCTCTGCTCTAAGGTTTAGTTTGTTTTTAGCCTTTCTTCATACGCTTGTAATAGAGCATCTAAAGGCTCTAGCACTTTCTCGACCAAGACTGATCCCCCTGAGGATGCTTTCCTCGGCTTGTTGTTGTCCTCAGCAGTTTTACTATCTCTTTCTTGTTTCAGTTGCTCTTTCGTTTCATGTAATTCATTTTGCATGGCAATTTGGGCTTTTATCCTTCTTGTTTTCATTCTGTCTCATTTCACCTTCCAGGATTTCCGCTGTGTTCTCACAGATAAACTCTCGTTTTCTGTGGGTATTGGCAACTCGATCTTTTCTTCCAATGGCTTGTTTTTCTCTAAGTCCTTGGCTTGGGCTTTGGTTAGCGCATTGATTTGGATCATGGGTTCGGTTTCTGATCCACTGCTTGCACTTGGTAACACCCCCACAATATTCATAGTTGCTTTTCCCTTGTTGTCCGGATTCCTTGGGCAATCTGACAGTATGTGATTCACACCACACCCGTCACAAAACCCAAAAATTTTTACTCTTTCACCTTTGAAAGGACAACTACGCTCCCAATGATCTGTAGTTCCACAGCTATAGCACAGTCCAATTGGTGGTTGATTTTGAGGAGGTGGTCCCATAGGTTGTCCCGCCCTATTAGGATATCCTCTTGGTTTGTAGTTCTAGATCACAATGAACATTAGCGTTCTTTTGTCCATCAAATATTGATCCCTCAAAGGTTGTGCTACATACGTTGGGTGCCATACCCTCGTTATTTCCCCACGTGTGATAGGCTTCGTCTGCGTACATCTGTGGTTCAGGTTCAGTTACGTAAGGCTCATTTGGTTCCTCGTAATAAGAAATTTGAGGTGTATTATTTATTCCTGATGATGCTTCGTAAGGTTGAGCATACCTAATCATGGCCCTATTTTCCTGTGGTAATGAAGGTTGTTGACCCAACACAGGTTGAGGTCTGTCTGCTCATGCTACCATGTTCACATTTGGCCCAACTTGATATCTTGGAGGAGGTGGCTGGGGTGGTCCTGCTGGAGGTCCATACGACCTTTCCCTCACATAGTTTTTGTTGTAAAAATACGCATCGTGCCATGGTTCATCCATTTTTTCTCTATTGTGCACCATTTTAGTACTCGTCTATTCGCAACTGGTGCTTTGGTTGTTGTGTGCACCATGGCGTCGGGTGATCCCCCCCACATATGTCACATTTCCTCGTCTGAGACTGTCTCATCACCGGATTTGATCTCATATGTTGCTGCATTCTCTTCGTTACTTCCTCTATCATTTGGTCAGCTGTCGGCATCAAAGAAGCCTAAGCATCTTTCTTGGTAGAGGGTTCACTCTTAATAGATGAAGAGCCATTGGTTACTGAATCAGTATCCTCTGACACTTCCCCATATGCTTTGCAGTTATCAACAAGATATAACGCTTCCCTTGTAACATGTTCAAATGTGCTACAGGCTTTCAAGTGAAGGTCCTTTTTCAAGGTTTTGTTTCTAAGTCCTTCAATGAAGAGCACAGACAATCTCTCGTCATGCGGTAATTCTCTCCTTGGGCACCTCTCAATGTATTGCTTGAATCTCAAGGATGCTTCCTTCACTTTTTCGTTTTACTTTTGTTTAAAAGCATATTTCTGTGATACAGTATTATGCTTTATACCCCGTTTTGAGAATTCTTCCGTGAACTCCCGCAATACATGTTCAATATTCGGACAAGTTTCAGGGTTCAAAGGTTGAAACCATGTTAAGGCCATCCCTTCCAAGGTCAGCCCGAATCCCTCATATTGAGTATGGAAATCAGTGATCTGCTCTGCTCTTAAGACTTGATTGAAGAGCGACACATGGGCATATGGATCCCCTGATCCGCTATACTTCTTTGGCATGCACTTCGCTACCTGGGAAGGCCTCATCCGTCTATGGTCTGCGATCAATCTCAATGCTCCTGTGTCTCGATTTAATCGTTCTCATACATCATGGATGTCGTGGGTTGCTCTCATTGGTTCCCCTGCCTCGAATCTACTACTAGGAGGCAAATGTGACGGTGTGGTTGCAAATGTCGGACCTACTGCGGTATGTGTAGAGATAGGAACCGCACTACCTCGATTCGTAGCCATTGACTCTCTGGGATGCAATGTTCCCATGGGGTTTGGCATAGAATACTGAGGTCGACTGAAAGAATCAGCTACATGAGTCCTCTCTCCACCTGTTGCCATCGGGTCTGGCATGACATTTGTAGGTGCTGGTCTCAGTGGGCTTGGAGTGACATAATACTGGTGGAGTGGTCCCCCAAAGTACGTATATCATTCCAACTCCTTTTTATCGATTGTTGCGTATCGTCTTCCATATTTGTCGTATGCGACGATTTTTGTTTCTGATTCCTCTGTGTAGGTGAAGACATAAAGTCTTTTTCGCTCTGTCAACTCTCCAACATAGGGTTCCTCGCATCTATAATAGAGATCTTCCTCTCCATTATTATACTTGTATAACCCCACGTAGATGTTGTCTGTGTTGACTCTAAAAGTTTCGTTTTCTCGCCTTAACCTCACATTAGGGAAGCTCATTGTTGGTGCTTTCTCCTTAGGTTCCTCATCTACTTTGGCTTTCATGCCCATCAATCCCCACTTGTCCACAATGTTAGGATTCAGGACTACCAAGTACATGATACCTTCGTCATCTAGGTACCTATCTCCACTATAGCTCACAGGCACTAAGTCCTTGAACTCACTTGGTCTATCTTCTATTTTCACACAGTAGCGGTCCATACCATCTTTGTAGATCTTGGCACCTTGCTTGTTGTCATACTGATACTTGATAAACAATAGCTTCATTGTGGCCGAAGGGTTTGATGGTCCTGCTGCCATGTTTTCTCTTTTGTTTATGTTTAAATGTCCCAAGTGTTCCGTGAAATACTCGTAAGATCTCTCTGAAGAAGTATCGGAAATACTTCCTTCAGGGATCGGCTCTAACGGTTGTACTACACCTTGGTTTACACTCTCCTCTGTTGATAAAACACTTACTTGATCCACTAAATTTCAGTGTTGGTTGTTGATTTGTTTTCCGATCTCAAAAACATGAAGAAAGTGGAATTTACCGATTGAATCCAAACCTCTTACCTGGAGATGGGGTGATCTTCCGACTCTCACGACTGCATGGATTGTTACTTGATCGGTCTCTGCAAATGAATACACTTGATGGCTATGAGATCACTGTATCATTCCAACTGTTAGCAGATTCAACAATTTCACAATGACTTCAACACAATTTTGCTTGCAGATTATTGATAGTATGTCCAATTTGGGTTTTGACAACTCCTGATATCTTAAATAGATTAGGTCTATGAACAGGTCAAAAATGAGTCAAATCTGGCACAGAGGTACACCGATCGCGATCGTAGTACAGTGCCCAAATTTGATGAAATTTCACCAGCTTGTTCTTTAGGCTATTTTAAGGCTACCCACCAAATACTTTTGTATTCAAACCCCAAAAAGTCAAGCTTTTACCAATCCTTGGTTGGAAGTGTCTGTTTTCCCGAATCTGTCAGTTTGACTTGATTTTGGTGTTTGTTTTGGGATATGAAAGCTATCTGGGGTTGTTCTGTGTACATGCTCTCCCTCTGTATAGTCTATACCCAATTTGATGTATATGATCCTGATGAAAGTCAATTTCTATGACATTATGTCAATTTCCGACTTGGATCAATACTCAGATGGTTTGACAGGTATTTTGAGGTTTCTGGCTCTTGGTCATGTATACTGTTATGTTTATATACACCTGAGGATCTCACAGATGAAATCTAGTCGAAATCTGGCACTTAGGTACACCGATCACGATCGTAGTTCTGAGTCCAAATTCAACCAAATTTGGCATGCTTATAGACACTGATGTTTTAAGGCTATCCCCCAAGTCTTTTTGCATTTGGATCACCAAAAGTCAAGATTTTATAGTTTCTGGGTCTGTCAGGCTAGTATTACCCAAGTGGCTTGATTTCCTTGATCTTTGATGTTTTTGGGTGTGGTTGCTTTAGAAAAACTTGTTTAGAATCTTATCAGGAAGGCACATGTCAAATCTTGTACAATTCTGACACTGAGGTACACCGATCGCGATCGTAGTACCAAAGCCAAATCTGATGAAATTTAGTCTGCTCCCCCTGACAAGTGTTTTACAGTGTTTTGTTCTACCACTTGGTGATTTGAATCAATATCAACACTGTTTGGTCAGATTTTCTAAATTTCAGAGTCTTATGGCCTTTTTGCCAAAGTTATGGTTTCCTGGTTTCTCGACTCTAACTTTTGCACCAAATCTAACTAGAATGCAAATTACTTATCCTACTCCTAAGTACAGAAGTGAAAGAACATAAAGAAATGAATCAAACAAAACAAACAAGAAGGATTTCGGGTGAGATTTTAGTACTCAATCGAATTAGAGAAATTGAAGAGCAAAAATGCTTTGAACACTCTCACTCACAGCTCCCTAAATCTCCTAAGAGAGGATCGGTCCACAGACTCTAGACTCCACTAAACTCTAAACCCCTATCTAGAAGCCTAACTGAGGTGTAAAATGGATTTGTGGATTGATCTTCTTTTAAGGAAGCTAATTGTACACTCGGTCACTCATCACCTAAGGTGCATTCCCCGGCAATGGCGCCAATGTTTGCGGGTCGCCGCGATGGACATCCATAGCAAAGCTCTCATGCATCAACATAAAATATCAATACAAGGGAAGCAACCAGGATGAGGCATGGAAACTCACTAGGGTGTCATTCCTAATGAAGTGAACTCGATGAGATGCAACTACTAACTCTACAAGCAAATCATACGCACTAAAGCCAAGTAATGTGCCTATGTCCTTCTACACAGCTCTACAGTCATCACGCCCGTTTACCATGCAAATCATGTCGGATTCGCACGAAACTTGAAGGAGAGCTACAAGGGACTATTTAAAATATATCCTATCACTGTCACGACATTCTAGAGAGGTACAAAGATCGCGATCATTCATCCCAAAAACAGTGAACAGGTGATCACAAAGGGTCGTTTTAGGGTCTCTGAAGCCTCTCTTAGGGTCAAAACAACATAAAGTACACGTTTAAACACTCAAAACAGCGATTTAAGGTCTCAAACTCGTAGTTAAACACCTACACCGAATCTTGAATGATTACACTTGAATGGAAGAGCAAAGTAAGAGGAACACAACGCAATAAACGAATCTGAATTCGGATTACCATAGCCACAGTAGCGAAGATTACAAATTGGAGCAAGATAGAGCTCTCAAACGTACGTTGTCTTCTTCCAAAACTTGTGATAAAAGAAGATAATATTCAAACTTACAAAACTTGACCTTTATAGTTTAGGTCTTTACAAATGGCTTGTCCGGCCAAAAGCTCCTAAACTTTCAACTGGCTCTCTAATATACAATTGCTTTCAGAAAAATAATCATAATTCTTTTACAAGTTCTCACCTTAGAGATTCTCTCTTACAAAAGAATTTTACAAGGGTTTCCCAAAAATATGTGACTCCTTCTGTGGAAACTGCAACTTCATCCGCCAAACATTCTGAGATGGAACTACCCAGTATCCTTCCACCTAACCCGCTTCCTCTTGCCCTTCTCTGTGTTGGTGTCTCAGAAGTCCCAGTGCCAACATTGTCCTTTTGGATAAGTCTGTAAATGGCCTCTTGCTCAAGCTAATCCCGCCTTTCTGTGGTCATCTCAATTTCATAGGGCGTGAGTGGATGATAGGTTTTGGTGTCAGGATCATAGAGTGTACGTTTACCCTTTGTCACACAGGCTTGGGCCAATTTATGACAATGCGAGGTTGTGTGGATCCATCCTTCTGGGAGAGGCTGATTTGTTTTAATCCTAGCTTCAAAGAGTATCTCAGCCATTTCTCTGTACTGTGGTCCCAAACCTGGTTTAGCCGTAATATCCTTTTCAGGAATTTTAGAGGACTCCATAGTGAGTTGAAGCAGCTGATTTGTGATCTTGGTAAGACCTTTGAGCTGGATTTTCCATTGCCCCATACAAAGCTTGATCCTCTGTATTTCATCTTTCAATTCCAGAACCTCATTTAACTGGAGAGAATCATTGATCAATGACTGCCAGGTTTTCCATTCAATAGTGGATCGCTCATAGATCCCTTTGGTATCTTCTACCAGACTCCTTAATTGCTTGAATCGCTCGATCTCCTTTGTAGGGTTTGGATAAGTTCTTATCTTCTTCTTGGATCCTGGCCATTGTGGCTCATGAAGATCTTCCCTGTTGGTTTCTATCTTAGTGGTCGCTTTGATCTCCATGGTTTCACCTGAATCAGAATCCTCTTCAGCGTCGTTCATATATACAGGGTCGTCACCAGTCCCTATGTTGGTCTTCGAACTGGGGTCTGACTTCACTGCTTTTGCGATCTCTTCCTTTGTGTTTTCTTCTTTTTTTGAGATTGGGCAATTGATGTCGTGTCTCTTTCCTCAAGAATATAATTTTGTTTTTGGAGCATCGATTGTGTGAGTACGTTTACTGGTACCACAGGTATACTTTCTGATGGCTCCTCGGTAACCTCAATCAAGTTTAATGGCGTGATCTTCGGTCCATTTGGATTATTTGGACATTGGGCAATCAAATGATCTATGCCACATCGATTACACATGAGCATCGGCATTGTAGACGTGCTCGATTGATTGGTTTTCATTAGTGCGGCATTCTTTTGTAGCCTAACAAGACACTCGGCTACACGATGTGGATCTCCACACTCATCGCATTGAAGAGGTGGTCTCTTAGGAGTGTAATTGATATTTTGGCCTCTTGCAGCAAGAGCAGCTACTTGATAGACAGGTTTGACTTGTCCGCAATAGTCCTCCATATAGTATTGTGGACTTTCTTCAAGCGCATCAATCCCATAGGCAATATTAGGGTCTATATCTTCCTCACATCCTTCCAAACAATCAATAGATGACTCATAACCCACTTGATTCACAAAAGTGATTCTCAGATGTGGTGGTTGCGGTCCTAGCACTGGAGGTGGTAAGGGTGTTGTTTGAACAACATTTTGGGCCCTAGGGATCATGTGTTGTGCTGTTTGTTCAAGAGGTGGGGCCGACATCAATGCAGGCACTCGAGGTGTGTCTGTCCATGCTAAGGTTAGTCTATTGGCCATCACGCGCTTAAATACTATGCAATCCTTAGCTTGATGACCATACCTCCCACAGGCATTGCAGTTCCCATTGAATTTTACTCTAAAAGTAGGGCATTCACTGGTACTATGCGGTCCATAGCATACAGAGCACCATTGTTGCTCCCTTCTTGGTTACATATGATTGTTTTGCAGAGCACGATTGTCTCTAAGACTCTCTTGAATAGCCTTGGTGAGATCTCCTAAAGTCATCTCAGATATCTTTGGTTCCTTAGCAATAGGCTTTAGGGTCATTGGCTGATGCCCTAATGCTTGCGAGCTAATAGATTTACTCTCAACAGACACTCTTTCTCCTTGAATCATTAAATTATCCTCCAATTGGATCGCATTGGTGGTGAGTGCTTCCCAAGCAGTGATACCTCTAAGGACTAGGCCATTGTAGATATCCTCATGTCGTAATTCCCTAATGAATCTATCAAGCAATTGATTATTCTTGAAGTGCCATTTGGATTACAACGAGAATTCCAATGCTTCAAGCGACTAGTAAAGTCTCTCACAGACTCTCCTTCCTCTCGCCGGGCTTTCTGGAGCTGAGAGACTACATCCCAAAGCACTCCCTCTTGTATGTATTCTTTCAAGAACAGTCTCCTAAGAGTAGGGTAAATCATTCTTTCTTCCTGTTGCCATATACATGTGGTAGTGATGTGTGTGAACACACTAGGAACGCCGGGGCATTTTTTCCCTCTTTAGGAGGTTTTTTCCCCCATGCATTGTATAAAAGCCCATCACTCTAGGGCTATCTATCTTTCCATTGCACACTAAGTAACACACTCTCTATTGTGCGCCTTGAGCTTCCTTCGTTTTCTCCAAGCTGTGTGTGTTTCTCTGCAACCCTAATTCCAACAATTGGTATTAGAGCAGGTCCCGTCCTCCCGGGCTTAGTCGCCAGCTGCTCCAGCACACGCCTGCTCATTTTCTTTGATTTCAGTGAGATTTGGCAAGCGTTCGCAAGTCGACAAATATTTTGGGTAAGCTCGTAGAGCTTGGACTGCTCAGAATTTTGATTTGGCCTCATTTTGGCCTCCGTTTCCACTACAGACAGTACTGCACAGTCTATTTCATCATTTTGTGCAAAATTTCTGTCAGTGTCGTTTTCTGCATAACATGTGCCTTATAGTCTTCTATGGTTTGTGCTATATAGCACAGGTTGTTCCCGCTCTGTTTCTCCTATTTTCGGGCAGTTTTCACATCAGGTGCAGCATTTACTATGGCTGATAACAACAACATAGATGTGTTCAAGATGTTTGCTGCTGACGACAGGTTGGATGGGGACAACTACCATATGTGGGCTTATATGATGCAACATGTTCTTGTGTCAAAGGGTGTCTAGAAAATTGTGCAGGGCATTGATGTATGTCCTGGTTCTGAGGATGTAGGCGATGTTGAGGATGTTGCAGGTCTTGCTGCAAGGATTGCAGCTATTAGAGTTGTTTTGCCTACGAAAGAACAAGCTCGTTGGGATGTTAAGGATGCGTAGGCTCATGCGTTGATTGCGTTGTCTGTGAAGTGCACCATTGTTCCTCACATCTGTTCAGCAAAATCTGCAAAACAGGCTTGGGATATTCTAGCAGGTCTTTTATGCAAGCTGCAATGAGGCTAAAATTGCGTTGCTGCATAAAGAGCTGGAGTTGAAGATTATGCATGAGGAAGATGATATGGACACTTTCCTTGCTAGTGTCAAGGATATCAATGAGCAACTTATTTCTGCAGGTGAAGTTATTTCAGACAGTTCCCTTGTGCAGACTGTTCTTGATGCCTTACCAGATTCTTACCAGACTTTTGCTAGTACTTGGAGACTTATGACCCAAACAAATCCAGAAGTTGTCAAGTTTGATGCATTATGCACATTGTTGTTGCAAGAGTCACTTTCCAGAAAAAACAGGACTAGATAGCGCGCAGTTGAACAGGCTTTTATTGCTTCTCAAAGAAAGGGTGGTAACATCAATGCAGCCACTTCTTATGGTTCTGCTGCGAGTGGCAAAAATTCTGTTCCTAATGCTTCTACTGGCAGCAATTCGTCTGGAGATTTTGGTGATAAGGGAAAAAAGAAGATGCGTTGCCATTATTGTAAATCCAATGATCACTTGATCAAGTCGTGTCCTAAGTTGAAGGCTAAAGAGGCTAAGAAGAAAGACGGTGGTTCCACTACAAATGCCGGTTCCACTACAAATGCAGCCATTGTTGAGTCTTCTGTGAAAGGAGACTATGATGCTGATGTTGATGTAGAATGGGCTTTTAGCGCAGAGTGCACTTACAATCTTGCTGTCCATGATGCATGCTTGTCAGTTGCTGCAGATTCACATGTGTGGTATTTTGACAATGGTGCTACAAAGCACATTACCTCACATCGTGAATTGTTTACCTCTCTCGAGTCTGTCCCTCATGGGAATTCTGTCACTTGTGCCAAAAATGCCTCTTATCCAGTTCAGGGAGTTGGAAAGATTGTGCTTACTACTGCAAATGGCAATTCCTTCACACTTGTTGATGCACTTTATGTACCTGGGATCAAGAAGAATCTCTTGTTTGTATCCTCACTTGCTAGACTTGGACTTGTAGTCAAATTTGTGGATGATAGATGTACAATTCAGGATCTCAGTTTTGGTGATGAAATTGTTGCATCTGGCCTTTTGTGACATACGCTGTATAAGCTCAATTTGTATGACAAGTGTGGACAAAATTTTGCAAATGTTGTTGTAGATTCAAGGGCTATTTCAGATGCAAAACTTTGGCATGCACGTTTTGGTCATCTGAATTTTGCTAGTTTGCTACGTTTGCAGAAATCTGATATGGTTGCTTCTTTGCCGCCTCTTGAAGCACCTGTCAAACATGTTTGTGAAGGCTGTATTTTGGGTAAAATGCAGCGTTCTAAATTTCCAAAGGATGGTTCAGTTCGGACCACATGCAGGTTGCAGCTTGTGCATAGTGATGTTTGTGGGCCCATGCAAACTCCGTCCTTGGGAAATTACCTGTACTTCGTGACTTTCATTGATGATTACTCCAGGCATACATGGGTATTTCCTTGATGTCATGTACTAGAGACAGTAATGTAAGCTCACAGGACATTTATGAGACTTTGTTGCCTCTTTTCAGTGGTGGAAATACGAATGTAAGTTCCAATGAGGCAAATGTACAGCCTATGGGGGTTTCTAAAATTGTTCTAGATCAGCCTATTACTGATGCAGATGTACATGATGTACTTGATGAGGAAAGGGCTGAAAATGAGCAGGCTAGAGGTATGCCAAAATGGCTGGTGCACACTTTGCGTGACAATAAATTGGATGCACCTTTGTCTAGTCGTACTCGTTCAGGCTCTCGCCATGCATCTTATGCATCAGATTTTTATGCTTTGGCTGTGTCAAGCTTACATGATGTTGAGGAGCCTCTGTCTTTTGATAAAGCACAGAATTCAGAAAATTGGATGGATGCCATGCAATTAGAATATGATGCACTCATAGAAAATGATACATGGACTTTATGTGATTTGCCTCCTGGCAAAAAGGCCATTGGTACGAAGTGGGTTGACAAGTTGAAACGCAAGCCGGATGGTGAGATTGATCGCCATAAGGCTCGACTTGTTGCAAAGGGTTATGCACAGCAAAAAGGCATAGACTATGAAGAGACTTTTGCTCCCACTTGTCGCATGACTACTGTGTGTTTTCTATGTGCATTGGCAGCTCATTTTGGTTGGGATGTACATCAATCAGACATTGTTACTGCTTTCTTGAATGGTGACATATTTGAGGAAGTTTATGTAACGCAGCCTCGCCGTTTTGTCATAAAAGGACAAGAGGACAAAGTGTGCATATGTAAGAAGGCTTTGTATGGGTTGAAGCAGTCTCCTCGTGCTTGGTATGAGAAAGCTGACACTCATTTGGTCAAACAAGGCTTTCGTAACAGTCCAACAGAAAGCACATTGTATGTAAAGCGTGAGGGTGATGTACTTCTCATTGTGGTTCTTTATGTCGATGATTTGTTGATCACTGGACCAAATGAGAGACATATTGCTGAATTTAAGGCTGCTTTGAATGCTACTTTCAAGATGAAAGATTTGGGGTTGTTGCATCATTACTTGGGTATACAGTTTAAGCAGTGTGATGGTGGTATTGCCTTGTCTCAGAAAAGTTACATAGAGACATTGCTATGTAAGTTTGGACTTGAGGATTGCAAACCTATTGCCACTCCCATGGAAACAGGTCTGAAGTTGAGTCTACATGATGCTGGCGATCCTCCTGATGTCACTCTTTACCAAACTGTTGTTGGTTGCCTCATTTATGTATGCAGCACGAGGCCGGATATTCAGTTTGCAGTCTCACATATCAGCAGATTTATGCATAGCCCAGGGTCTAAGCATTGGCAGGCTGTCAAGAGGAATTTCTGCTACCTTAGTGGCACTTTATATCTTGGCTTGTTTTATCCCAAGGGGGGATCATTGCCGCCAGACTTACATGCTTTTTCGGACTCAGATTGGGCTGGATGTTTTGACACTTGAGTGTCCACGAGTGGTTTTTGTTTCATGCTTGGCAGTTCATGTATATCATGGTTGAGCAAGAAGTAACCTACTGTGGCCACTTCGAGTTGTGAAGCTGAGTACAGGGTAGTCTTCACAGCTACGGTTGAGTGTGTATGGCTCAGACGCCTTATGGCTGATTTGGGTGTTGGACAAGACACTGCCAACACTATCTACACTGACAGTCATAGCGCATTGGCAATTGTGAGGAACCCAGTTTTTCATGCTCTCACAAAGCACATTGAGGTGCATTACCACTATCTCAGGGAGAGGCTCTCAGCACGAGAGATCAGCTTGGCTTATGTGCCAACACAGGACAACCTTGTAGATCTTTTCACAAAGGCATTGTCTCGTGAGAAGCTTGAAGCTTTCCGCAAAGCTTTGGGCTTACTCCCCTTTGTGGACTGATCATGTCCTTAGGGCAAGTCACTTCCCTTTACTCATCTGCCAGCTCTTGTTCACCGCATCACTCGAGGGGGGATTTGTTACCATATACATGTGGTAGTGATGTGTGTGAACACACTAGGAATGCCGGGGCATTTTTTCCCTCTTTAGGAGGTTTTTTCCCCCATGCATTGTATATACGCCCATCACTCTAGGGCTATCTATCTTTCCATTGCACACTAAGTAACACACTCTCTATTGTGTGCCTTGAGCTTCCTTCGTTTTCTCCAAGCTGTGTGTGTTTCTCTGCAACCCTAATTCCAACACTTCCACCCTTAGGGTTCTATACCGATCCCCAGCCTTTCCGCTTAAGGTTAGGCTTAAAGCATTACTCTTATGCAGGTCATTGTGTTCTCCTAGAGAATTGCATATTTGTTCAAACACTTCTATATGCTTTCTCACATCCCCGTCTTCACTAAATTTTTGTGTGACCTTGGCTATTTGTATTGCCTTACTTCTAGGCTCTCTATCAGGTGTGTTACGCATATTCTCAGCAATAATCGACCAATAGCTTGAGCAAATGTTGCCAAGTCACCTAAGTGAGCAGGCACCGTGGGTGAAGGCGCTCCAAAGACTACATGTGGAGTAGGTATTGGCATTGGGCTTGGCGCATAGGAAGCCCTTGGGTTACACGTTTGGTACGGTGTTGTGCCATGTGGCGGCCCAAAGTTCATATGGGTGGCCCTGGGCATAGCAAACGTCGGATGTGACATGCTAATGCTAGCGGTATGGTCCCATGGAAATAAGAGCTTGGGTGTTGTGGTTGTGGAGCATAGGTTGTTGAAACAATGGGAGGGGTAGGGACTACATGAGTATGAGGACCCATGGGTGTATACGATTGGCACACACTTGTAGGTACTGTTGCAGGCATTGAGCTACCATGTAGCGGTGCTTTACTAACAAATGAGGTCCATGGCGTGTTTCTTGGCATGCCCATCATTGGGGTAGGCATGGTAGCCGTGGTGTCATCAAGGGAAAGATGAGCTAGACTTGGAAAGGTAAAGCTATCACTTGTGGGCTCAGATTGCACTGAGACCCCTGGCAAAACAACAGATGGAGGATCCATCGGACTTACCGAGGGAGTCCCTATTTGCGATAAGGTCGTTTGTTTAGCCTTTCCTGTATCCAAGAATCGCACGAGACCCATTGAAGGCATGTGGATCCCCTTGTTCTGTCTCTCTAGCTCAATAACCCTATGGATGACCTCACAAACTCTTTGTTATTGATCCTCCACACTAGTAGCACCCGTTGTGGATTGTAGGACATCTAGCCAACCCACATGATAGGTGTGACCTATGTAAAGGTCAGTTAGAGTTTCCGTTTGTAGTTCGTACTCCCAGTTCTCATTTAAGAATGCTCCATCTAGGATTGAGGTGCTAGGGGTGTCCTTTGAACTAGATGCAATGTGGCTCTCTATGGGTTGACCCTTAGTGGTCGCTAATTCAGGAGCACTCGATTTCTCTCCTAGCAAAGATATTGACATAGGGGCTTTCTCTTTTAACTCTCTTTGTTGGTCTGCCTTACGTAAGCTCTCAATTTTCTTTTCCCTAGCCGCAATGATATATCGCTCAACCTCTTGCACTTCGGCAAGGCTTCTACCATCAGGTAATATAACCTCGGAGGCAACTAGTTCTGAAGAGTCAGGGGGTACAGTGAATGGAGTACTTACGTGCACACTCTCTAAGGGCATAGGATCTATGTTGGTCATTAATGGCGAATTTATTTCCCCACCCCCCTTATTTACATCGTTAGCTCTATGTTTGGAGCGAGTGGCTCTACTAAAGGTTTCCTTTAAGCGGCTAAGCACGCTCGGCCCGGACCGTGGGCCCATGGCATACATGTTTTGGCTTGAGCTATCGGGATTAGGCATTGGGAAACCCTCCATGACGTCGTAGTCAGAGGAAGAGTCACTAGCCGCTATGTTTAGGTCTTGGTTTGTACTACCTTGGGTGCCCACCGAGGGCTCGGAACCTAAGATAGGTGGATAATGAGAACTCACGTAAGTCAAAATTTTCTCTAGTTGCTTTGTCTCTAGCACACGACTAGAGCGTAGATGCATGTGTCTTTGGCACCTTACAAGCGTCGGCGAATAACCTTGAAGGTTAACCGCTTACTTTTTTAGGCGTCCATTTTCACTCGTTTTTTGATGTTTTCTGATTTTTTTAATGATTGGTTTTTTTATTAAAGTGTGTGATAGCTCGAAACAAGCGTATCACTCAGAGGGTCATGGTGTGCTTTACAGCACAATGTTTGGTTACCTAAAGCTCCGTTGGTCCTCAAAAAAGTCGATTTTTAGCTATGTGTGAGGCTAAAATATGTACTTTTAAAGGGCGGCTGAGGCCTGAGCCTAAGCGTGAGCTTGGGCTTGGATCTGGGGGATATTCTCGATCTCGATCCTACCTTTAATTTTTTTAAAAAAAATAATTTTTTTAAAATTTTTTTTTTTAAGGATAAGGTCGCCGCGGCCGCAATGTGCATGCGAGCACACACACACCTAACCTACCTGCTTACCACTAATACAGCTACTGTTACACACTAACACACTACTACACCAACTCACTAGCTAACAGAACTACTTGTTGTACTTTACACAGAACTAACATTATGGATCTACAACCTTAATACTAACACCTTATCACAGAGAAAACACAGTACCTTTCAAAAGCTTATTAACAAAGAAAACACAGTACCTTTCAATTCCTTATTAACAAAATAATACACAGCAGCAAAACAAACTCCTTCTTCTCAACACACACACCTTCCTTCTCTACCTTTCCTACAATTGAAATTGCACCACGAAGAAGCATAGAGTGCCATTCAAGCTTAGTGTATGGAATTCCCCGACAACAGCGCCAAATGTGTGCGTCTGTCGCACGTGTCAATGCAAGGGACTTACCGATACACTGTGTGCAAGCCACAAATGGCTCCAAGCACGCAACTAGCCTAAACTAGTAAGCTCAAAGATGGCAATGGTGTGTCACTCACCGCTCTACGCTTGCTGTCGTGGAGGATTCCTCGCCGCGAAGAAGAAGGAGACGCCGCTGCACCGCGCTCAACCACTTCGCTGCCGCCGTGCCATCGTCGCAATGCTCGATCGTGCTCTCTCTCTCTCTCTCTCTCTCTCTCTCTCTCTCTCTCTCTCTCTCTCTCTCACGCATACACTCGCATACACACACACACACACACACAAGGAGATGAAGAAGAAGACGATGGAGATGGAGCAAGAGCACTCTTCAATTGCACAAATGAAAGAATGAGTGATTTTTAGGTTTAGTTGACTTTTATATGAGCTCGCCCCATTCACACTTGGGCGCCCATGCTTCGCCAACTAATCCCTTGAATGTTCCAGTTAGAGTGCACCTCTCATCGGCAATCACTCTTACCCTTTTTCTATTGGATCGACAAGCCCGGTACCTGACTCTACCAAATAAATAATACGGCGTTCGTCTTAGGTGATAGGAATGTGCATGAGGGTTAACAACTTGACTAAAAACATTTCCATGAGAATGTCCATAGTGTCATTTATAAAGTGTATTCCCTGGTCAGACACAATTTCTACACGGCATCCATATCAGCAAACAATAGTTTCAAATAAGAACATAGCTGTTGACTTTGCAGTGTTGTCGGGAAGAGCTCTAGCTTCCACCCATTTGGTGACATAGCAAGTAGCCATCAATATATACCTATTCTTCCTTGGAGTAATTTTCTTGAAGGGACCCATAAAATCCAGGACCCATTTCATAAATACACCCAGTGGTTGGATTGGAGTTAGAGGAGTCCTATATGCTGCTGTGGGTTTGCCCATCCTCTGGCATATATCACACGTTTTACAAAAGCTTCTGACATCAGATATTAAAGTTTGCCACCACAATCTAGCCTGCAGAATCTTCTTGGAAGTAATATCCGTTGAGAAATGTCCTCCAGAATCCCCATTATGTACCTCTGAAATAACTTGCATTCTTCCCTCCATAGGCACACATCTGCGAAGAACCCCATCTATTCCCAATCTGTAAAGTGATCCACCAATAATGGTGAACTTCAGACTCTTGATAATCAGAGCTTTCTTCTGATTCTGAGTCCAGTTGTCTGGAAATTCTCCTTTACAAGAAACTAATATACATCATACAACTTTGGATCAGTTGTTTCTGTAGCTGTTATCTAAAATAGTTCCACATCCACTGGCTCATCACTCAAAGACACCTCAAAGTAGCCATCCATACTTATGGACAAGAAATCAGCACCACAATGGTTTTACCGGGCTTATGGAAAATACGAAATCAAATTACATCAGGAACATCATCTATCTTATTAGTCGGCCTTGAATAATGACTTTGTTGATAAAAAATAATAATGTCTGATGATCCACATAAAAATGAAATAACTTGCCCAGCAAATAGTATCAAAATTTGGTAGTGCTGAAAACCATTCCTAAGGCTTCTCTTTCAATAGTGGTATACCCTTGTTCAGCCTAACTAAATCTATGACTGGCAAAATATATTGGATAATCGCTTCAGCCTTCTGGTTGAGCCAATATTGCTCCCATCACCAGTCCTGAAGCATCCACATGTACATGAAAAATGACATCCCAATTCGGTTGTCAAAGTATTGGCTTACTGATAATAGAATTCTTTAAACTCTGAAAACTTTCCTCACATTCAGCAGTCCAACTGAACTTACTACTCTTCTTTGTGAGTTGATACAAAGGTAATGCATGGGAAGCAAACTTGTGCACAAATCTTCTATAGAAATTGATATGCCCCAAGAAAGAACTTAACTTTGATGCATTACGAGGCGCCTTGGCCTGTTGGACACACTGAATCTTGCCATTGGCCATTTCTATACCACTCCTGGACACTACATGTCCTAGTAGCTATCCTTCCCAGACCAAGAAAATAGATCTAAATGGGTTCAAACAGATCCGCTTTTCCTGACAGTGTTGGAAAACCATTTCCAGAAAAAGTAAATGCTTCTCCTCTGTTGAATATACAGTGATATCATCCATGAAGATAGCAAGGAATCGATGGAGAACTTCACTGAATATTTCCATCATACACCGTTGAAAAGTCGCTAGAGCGTTGCAAAGACCAAATGGCATCACCAGATACATGAATGCTCCCCACTCAGTAATGAAGGTCGTTTTACTCCGGTCCTCAGGAGCAATTTGTAATTGGTTATAGCCACTATAACCATCCATAAAGCTATGCATCTCATAACCTGCACTTTCATCAAGCAGCATGTCTATAAAGGGTAAGGGAAATGGATCCTTGATGGTCTGAGCATTGTGTGCGTATGTCGCACGTGTCAATGCAAGGAACTTGCCAATACACTGTGTGCGAGCACACAAAAAGCCTAAACTAGTAAGCTCAAAGATGGCGATGGTGTGTCACTCACCGCTCTACGCTTGCTGTCGTGGAGGATTCCTTGCCGTGAAGAAGAGGGAGACGCCTCTATGCCACGCTCAACCGTCTCACCGCCATCGTGCCACCGCAATGCTCGATCACTCTCTCTCTCTCTCTCTCTCTCTCTCTCTCTCTCTCTCTCTCTCTCTCTCTCTCTCACGCATACACACACACAAGGAGATGAAGAAGAAGAAGATAGAGATGGAGCAAGAGCACTCTTCAATTGCATAAATGAGAGAATGAGTGAATTTTAGGTCTAGTTGACTTTTATATGAGCTCGCCCCATTCAAACTTGGACGCCCATGTTTAGCCAACTAATCCCTTGAATGTTCCAGTTAGAGTGCACCTCTCATCCGCGATCACTCTTACCCTTTTCCTATTGGACCGACAAGCCCGGTACCTAGCTCTACCAAATAAATAATATAGCGTCCGTCGTAGGTGATAGGAATGTGCGTGAGGGTTAACATGCCCCCTTCCTAATGTAGATTCCGTCCTCGGAAGCTATTGAGTTGAAGATTTTCGTTGAGGTGGAAGAGCATTTGAGATGAATGTCCTTAGCCTTCTACAGTCACTGCAAAATCAAACAACATTGGCATAGTAATTGCATTCTCATATATAATTAAAAAGCATATGCACTTGTAGGCAGACAATTTAATTGGTAACATAATTTTTAAACCATTTGTCAGCAATAAACATTAAATTGCAATATAATCAAACGCATAAATAGTTGTAAAGGTAAAAAAATAAACAAGTCTGGGGTCGCTAATTTAACGGTTGAAAGGTACTAAAGATCGATTATTAATACCATGGGCAAGCTTCTCAATTTTCTCTAGTCAATTAAGTTGTTTAATCGTGAGAGCCAAGTATTTCATGTTCGAGGGCTGACTAGAGGCTATACCTAGAAGACCTTGTAGTTAAGTTACAATAAAAGGAATTTCTCATGAAATCATCGCCTGACTATTTCCTTTTCTTTGACCCCCCAAAGTCTTTTCACAGTGATTCAATTTTGATGTGTGCGCTTATTTTGTATGCCTTGGGTTTTTTGTTTTTCAAAGAAAAGCGCCTACAATGGGAACCTCTAGGGCTCCAGTACCATAGGCGATACATGTGAGTGGAGTACCAAATCAAGCTAAGGTTTCTCTTCTAGCTTAAGATTTTACATTGTGGCACTTTGATTTTTTGTTTGTGCATTTTTAGCATTTTAATTTTGTAACTTTGGGGGGTCATATAACAATGTTACCCTCCCCAGGCTCATCACACTAGTAAATTCCCTTTATAATACTTAAGCTAAAGGTCAATAGGGACTAAGCCCACTAGAAATCCCTAGTATATTTCACACAATGCTGCCTAAATCGGATTCAGAACCCAAGCAACCATTAATTATTAGGAAGGCATTCCCCATGGTATTAAGAGAAGATCTCTAACACCTTACTTGGTCAAACTAGCTTAGTCAAACTGCTTGATTTTTAAACCTAGACAAGTGATTATGACAAAAAATTACATTAAATTTAATGTTTGATACTAAGAAAATGTGTTGAATAATATGCTACCAATCACAATTAAAGCAGACAAACATGGATACAAAAGATAAGTGGCAATGCTAATGGACAAGAAACACATGTTTGTGTTCATGGTCGCACTTGAGATGAGAGAAAGATCCCATGAAGGTTCAAATTCAACCACAGCAGCATGTTCCTGTACACATGAGGAAACACAAAGAATACCTCTAGGAAGCACATCAGTGGGAAGAAAGAACCTTGTTAATCACTAAACTCTAAAACAGAAACACTCCTATCGTACTAATCCTTCCTATCCTCCATCACTTGAGTGATGAGGATCAAAGGTGTTTGATGACATAGGTTTCTGTTTCAGTGTACCAGATGTGAATGTGTAGGTCTGGGTCAATGTTTTGACTTTTATTGTGCATACTCGTTTGCTAATTGCTCTTGCTCTTTTATAATTTTTGTTTTTTGTGAGTATAAGGCTTTATATATACACTCCCTAAGATTGGGAGATTGAGAGGTCAGGGAGGAAGGTTGAGAGGGAAGTGAGTGAATGATGTTTGTCAGCAAACACTCCTCCCTTCCTTGGGTAGATCATACCATTTGAAATGATGTCATCACCTTTTGAAACCAATTGTTCCAGTTGGTAATAGGTGAGGATTTTTGCCATTAGTTTTCTATTACCTTAGGTGCCTCATCGAGTTGCAAGGGTGGTAAGGTACTCTCCCAGGATCAAACTTGAAGTGGGTTTATCAGGTGATTCTTGAACACTAGGAGGTGTGGATTCCTTTGTAGCTTTATGGAGGTCCACTATTGTAGATGGAAGTTGTGGAGAAGCTTTTACTTCTATGGATGCATTATATGAGGAGCTAGAAGCTTCATGGGACTCCCCCCTTCCTGAGCTAGGTGGAACAAATTGTTCTTTTTTCGGTACCCATACTAGCTCTGGAGGGGGTGTGTAGCATTCTGTGAATTTTTTCTTTCCACGATCGTCAATTCATTTTGGAGCTACAAGATTGGGCGCACATGGGTCACATGACAAGTAAGAACACAATCTACATTTTGGCACCCAGATTTGATCATTTCCTTGATAGTAGCCTTGGGCTTCCAATAGTTTTTTAGGAATCCAACACAATGTTTCTTTACATTTCTTGAGGCGAATGGTACGTTTCTTACAAGGCTTTTGGTTTTTAGCATCAGCCATGGTCGCTAAAGAAGATTTAGGGACCCACTTGTATGTTTTCTTTGTTATATTAGGATGAGTCTTGTCAGAAGCTATATACATTGCTTGTAGCATATTTACGGGTACGTGCATTTGATCCCCCTCAGGTGTTACCCAGGTCGTCCCCCTGTTTCCCCAAGTGTCTATGGTTGCTGCTAGGAGGACCCAATCCACATTGCCTGACTCAGTCATCCCAGGTAGAACATCCATATAAGGAGAATCTTCCCCAACATCAGTGTCCGCTTTACACGTGTAACAATACTGCAATGGGGCCGAGTGAACTCTGGTGTCAGATCTATGATCAATTATAAACTTGTTTCCTAGTGGATGTGCTCGACCAGTTACAAGATCCACTCTAATGACAGAATCTTGGAACTGCAGGTAGACATGGTTTTTAGACAAGTCATGCACCATTTTTGCTTCCCTCATGAAAGGACGTCCTAAGATCATCTCCGATGCCATAGTGTGTTTGGAGAAATCCATAACAATGAAGGTAATCCTTATTTTATGTCAAAGACCTTGATCTTGAGATCTTCTAGCATCCCAATAGGTTTAACAATAGACATATTGGCCATCTTCACTACTATGGTTGTGGTCGCAAGGTGAGGTCTTCCCATAGTTTCCCAACAATTTTTAGTCACAATGCTAACCCCAGCACCACCATCAAGAATTCCCTTCACAGTTAATCCCTTAGTAGTGATTGGTATGGTCGCATTGGATTCATCACCCTCAAAGTGTTGTCCCAACTTGTTAACACGTATTTCTATAACAAGGTTCTCATCTAGGTTAGGTTGTGGATCTAAGTGTTCCTCCTCTATTGGCATCTCCCCAGCTCCATTCATCTTTGCAAATTGTGGTAGCCCAAACTTTAGTTCTCCATTGAGGAAGGTTCAAAGAGCTAAGACTAGCTCAGGGTCTTTATATAGTTTGGACATGATGGTGGTTCTAACTTCTGAAGACATGAAATCCATCAATTCGGCAATGTTTAACGGCACCTTTTGGATTTTAGTCCCTTGACGTGGGGAAGATGGGATCTTCATTTCTTTGATAGGATTCAGTAGTCCCTCTGTAAACATTCTTTCCATCAAGAAGTGAGTACACCCACTTTCCCATGACTTTAAGTCACTTTCTTCTTGGATGACACCCCGGGGGATTCACCATGGAAAACTTATCACACCACGTAAGTGCAGGGGAGGGGGTTTCTTTTACAAGTTACATAAGCATATAAGCTAGGGGCATGCCACCAATAATTTATCTCCCAAGCTTAAAAATAAGGGAGGGGGTATCATATCTATGGGGGGGTCAGGGGGGGGGGGGGGGGGGGACCTGACTTGGGTCAATTACTTGTAATGATTGGTCACCAGTGTGCACTAGAGCTTAGATGAATTTTGGGAAAGTTTTTTATCATCAAATTTTGCATCAAGCTGGTCATAGATAAGGACTGATTTGGAGCAGGTCAAGAGTTGATTTACACTAGCTTTGGATCGGTCAGAATTGGGCGAGGAGCCAGAGTGCAGGATAATCGGGCGCATAGTTTGAAAGTCAAACTAAGACACATTGAGGGTACATCTAGTTATCAATTGAATGGGCTCCTTAGTACATTGCCAGTCACTCTTTTGACTTGTTTTACTCAGCTAGATCATGTGAGACCTAGATTTTATATGTAAGATAGGGGTATGATAGTTTTCTTCATTGATTGTCGTATAAGCGTAGAAAGGGGGGTCATATTCCCTAATATGAGTTGTATATAGGGGTTTTATCAAAGTTTTCTGCTCGCAGGTGGCGTCCCGTTTTGTATATAGAGTGAATCCCCCGGGGATGACACTAGGTATGGCTAAGGGTCTATGGACTTCGTGAGGTTGTTGTTGTGTAGGGAACACGGTGTCTGTGATCTGGATCTGCCTAGGTGCTGGTTCTAGATACCTTTGGGTATCTTCTACCAAACTCCTTAATTGCTTGACTCGCTCGATCTCCTTTGTAGGGTTTGGATAAGTTCCTATCTTCTTCTTAGATCCTGGCCATTGTGGCTCATGAAGATCTTCCCTGTTGGTTTCTATCTTAGTGGTCGTTTTGATATATTCTGGGTCGTCATTGAAGAGGTGGTCTCTTAGCAGTGTAATTGATAATTTGGCCTCTTGCAGCAAGAGCAACTACTTGATAGACAGGTTTGACTTGTCCCCAATAGTCCTCCATATAGTATTGTGGACTTTCTTCAAGCACATCAATCCCATAGGCAATATTAGGGTCTATATCTTCCTCATAGCCTTCCAAACAAGCAATAGATGACTCACAACCCACTTGATTCTCGGATGTGGTGGTTGCGGTCCTAGCACTGGAGGTGGTAAGGGTGTTGTTTGAACAACATTTTGGGCCCTAGGGATCATGTGTTGTGCTGTTTGTTCAAGAGGTGGGGCCGACATCAATGCAAGCACTCGAGGTGTGTCTGTCCATGCTAAGGTTAGTCTATTGGCCATCACGCGCTTAAATACTATGCAATCCTTAGCTTGATGACCATACCTCCCACAAGCATTGCAGTTCCCATTGAATTTTACTCTAAAAGTAGGGCATTCACTGGTACTATGCGGTCCATAGCATACAGAGTACCATTATTGCTCCCTTCTTGGATACATATGATTGTTTTGCAGAGCACGATTGTCTCTAAGACTCTCTTGAATGGCCTTGGTGAGATCTGCTAAAGTCATCTCAGATATCTTTGGTTCCTTAGCAATAGGCTTTAGGGTCATTGGCTGATGCCCTAATGCTTGCGAGCTAATAGATTTACTCTCAACAGACACTCTTTCTCCTTGAATCATTAAATTATCCTCCAATTGGATCGCATTGGTGGTGACTGCTTCCCAAGTGGTGATACCTCTAATGACTAGGCCATTGTAGATATCCTCATCTCGTAATCCTCTAATGAATCTATCAAGTAATTGGTTATTGTTGAAGCGCTCATTAGGATTACAACGAGAATTCAAATGCTTCAAACGACTAATAAAATCTCTCACCGACTCTCCTTCCTCTCGTTGGGCTTTCTGAAGCTGAGAGGCTACACCCCAAAGCACTCCCTCTCGTATGTATTATTTCAAGAACAGTCTCCTAAGAGTAGGGTAAATCATTTTTTCTTCCACCCTTAGGGTTCTATACCAATCCCCTGTCTTCCCACTTAAGGTTAGGCTTAAAGCATTACTCTTATGCAGGTCATTGTGTTCTCCTAGAGAATCGCATATTTGTTCAAACACTTCGATATGCTTTCTCACATCCCCGTCTCCACTAAATTTTTGTGTGAGCTTGGCTATTTGTACTACCTTACTTCTAGGCTCTCTGTCAGGCGTGTTACGTATATTCTCAGAAATAGATCGACCAATAGCTTGAGCAAATGTTGCCAAGTCACCTAAGTGAGCAGGCACCATGGGTGTAGGTGCTCTCGAGACTACATGTGGAGTAGGTATTGGCATTGGGCTTGCCGCATAGAAAGCCCTTGGGTTACACGTTTGGTACGGTGTCGTGCCATGTGGCAGCCCAAAGTTCATATGTGTGGCCCTAGGCATAGCAGACGTCGGATGTGACATGCTAATGCTAGCCGGTATAGTCCCACGGAAATAAGAACTTGGGTGTTGTGATTGTGAAGCATAGGTTGTTGAAACAATGGGAGGGGTAGGGACTATATGAGTACGAGGACCCATGGGTGCATACGATTGGTACACACTTGTAGGTATTGTTGCAGGCATTGAGCTACCATGTAGTGGTGCTTTACTAACAAATGAGGTCCATGGCATGTTTCTTGGCATGCCCATCATTGGGGTAGGCATGGTAGCCGTGGTGTCATCAAGGGAAAGATGAGCTAGAATTGGAAAGGTAAAGCTATCACTTATGGGCTCAGATTGCACCGAGACCCCTGGCAAAACAACATATGGAGGATCCATCGGACTTACCATGGGAGTCTCCATTTGCGATAAGGTCAGTTGTTTAGCCTTCCCTGTATCCAAGAATCTCATGAGACCCATTGAAGGCATGTTGATCCCCTTGTTCTCTCTCTCTAACTCAATGACCCTATGGATGACCTCACAAACCTCTTTGTTGTTACTCCTCCACACTAGTAGCACCCATTGTGAATTGTAGGACATCTAACCAACCCACGTGATAGGTGTGACTTGTGTATAGGTCAGTTAGAGTTTTTGTTTGTAGTTCGTACTTCCAGTTCTCATTTAAGAACGCTCCATCTAGGATTGAGGTGCTAGGGGTGTCCTTTGAGCTAGATGCAATGTTGCTTTCTAGAGGTTGCCCTTTAGCGATTGCTAAGTCAGGAGCACTCGATTGCTCTCTTAGCAAAGATTTTGACATAAGGGCTTTTGCTTTTAACTCTATTTGTTGCTCCGCCTTGTGTAAGCTATCGACTTCCTTTTTCCTAGCCGCAATGATATATCGCTCAACCTCTTGCACTTCGGCAAGGCTTCTACCATTGGGTAATATGACCTCGGAGGGAAATAACTTTGAAGAGTCAAGAGGTGCAGTGAATGAAGTATTCACATGCACATTCTCTAAGGGCATAGGGTCTACGTTGGTCATGAATGGAGAATTTACTTCCCCACCCCCGTCATTTACATCATTAGCTCCATGTTCGGAGCGAGTGGCTCTACTAAATGTTTCCTTCAAGTGGCTAAGCAAGCACAGACCGTGGGCCCATGTCATGCATGTCTTGGCTTGAGCTATCGGGATTAGGCATTGGGACGACGTCGTAGTCAGAGGAAGAGTCACTAGCCGCTATGTTCGGGTCTTGGTTTGTACTACCTTGGGTCCCTACCGAGGGCCCGTAACCTAAAGTAGGTGGATATTGAGAACTCGTGTAAGTCGAAATTCACTCTAGTTGCCCCGTCTCTAGCACACGACCAGAGCGCAGATGCATGTGCCTTTGGCACCCTACAAGCATCGACGAACAACCTCGAAGGTTAACCGCTTTCTTTTTTAGGCATCCGTTTTCACTCGTTTTTTTTAATGTTTTTTAATGATCGGTTTTTTTAATTAAAGTATGTGATAGCTCGAAACAAGCGTATCACTTAGAGAGTCGCGGTGTGCTTTACAGCACAACGTTCGATCACCTGAAGCTCCATTGGTCCTCAAAAAAATCGATTTTTAGCTACGTGTGAAGCTAAAATACGTAATTTCAAAGGGCGACTGAGGCCTGAGCCTGAGCGTGAGCTTGGGATTGGGTCTGGGAGATATTCCCGATCCCGATCCTACCTTTAAAAAAGAAAATTAAATTTTTTTTAATTTTTTTGGGATAAGGTCGCTGCGGCCTGCGCGCCAGCACACACACACTCTACCTACCTACTTACAACTAATATACCTACTGTTACACACTAACACACTTCATTAGCTCTCATAGATCTACTTCCTACTTAGTGTACTTTGCATTACACAAAACTAACAACCTTAATACTTAGACCTTAGCACAGAGAAAACACAGTAACCTTTCAAAACTTCATTAACAAAGAAATACACAGTAGCAACACAAAATCCTTCTTCTCAACACACACTCCTTCTTTCCCTACCTTTCCTACAGTTGAAATTGCACCACAAAAAAAGCACAAAGTGCCATTCAAGCTTAGTGTATGGCATTCCCCGGCAACGGCGCCAAAAATGTGCGCGTATGTTGCACGTGTTAATGCAAGGAACTTGCCAATACACTATGCGCGAGCCACAAATGGCTCCAAGCACACAACAAGCCTAAACTAGTAAGCTCAAAGATGGCGATGGTGTGTCACTCACCGCTCTACGCTTGCTATCGTGGAGGATTCCTCGCCGCGAAGAAGAGGGAGACGCCTCTACGCCACGCTCAACCGCCTCACCGTCGTCGTGCCGTCGCAATGCTCGATCGCACACACACACACTCTCTCTCTCTCTCTCTCACGCATACACACACACACACAAGGAGATGAAGAAGAAGAAGATGGAGATGGAGCAAGAGCACTCTTCAATTGCACAAATGAGAGAATGAGTGAATTTTAGGTTTAGTTAACTTTTATATGAGCTCGCCCGATTCACACTTGGGCGCCCATGTTTAGCCAACTAATCCCTTGAATGTTCCAGTTAGAGTGCGCCTCTCATCGGCGATCACTCTTACCCTTTTCCTATTGGACCGACAAGCCCGATACTTGACTCTACCAAATAAATAATACATCGTCCATCGTAGGTGATAGGAATGTGCATGAGGGTTTACAAGCATTCAGCTTCCGACAATCCACACAGACTTGAAGCTTTCCATTCTTCTTAGGTACCACCACACTGGGAAATAACCAATCACTACTAGCTACTTCAGTAATGAATCCAACCTTCAGAAGGTTATCAACCTCTTCCTTGACCTTCTTGGCATAATTGGGATTCATTTTGTACCTTTGCAACCGTATTGGTCTGGCATCTGGTTTCAATGGTATTCAATGTTGCCATACCTCTGGATCTACTCCCTTGAGATTAGTATGTTCCCATGCGAACACATCTTTGTAGTGCTAAAACATGTGTCGGGCCTTTTCTTTCATTACTAGATTCAGATGCTTGTTGACTTTGATCATTTTAGGATTTTCCTCTGAACCCAGATTCCATTCCTCTATTTCCTGATCACCTTGAAGCAACCAATTAGGCCCACCACCTTTTCGTTTGGTTGACTCCTCAACATAATTCCAAGATGGTCCTCTGAGCTCTGAACCAGTATTCTGATTTTTAGTGATATCTACAGAATATTCATGTTCAAAGTGTACTGGAATCAACTGGTTCTTCTGGACTTTTGGTCAGCTGAACTGGGCGTTCTCCAGAGTTCAGTTCAATGAATTGGTTTGAAAATTGCTTCTTTTGCTTTTCAGTCTGATCCTTGTTTACTAACACTGCATTGAGATCTATTTCAGTTAATGGAAAAATATTCATTGCCGTCAACATCCGCTCAATTTTCTTCACCTTATACTTCTGGCAAAGCTCTTCTGGTTGCAGCTCCTTTCGCCAGCTCCTAGTGTTGTTTGTCTGAATCTAAATTCTGCTACTTGCACCTTGTATTGTCAGAGTCTAATTAGCATAGTCGTGAACAGCCTGTGCCATTTGCAACCATGGGCACCCCAGTAACATTTCATATGCACCTTGCACGTTGAGTACTAGGAAGCTAGTTTTGAACTTTTCCTTGCCTACTCTTATCCGCAGACTCTCTATCATACCAGTTGCCTGCACCACGCAATGATCCGCCATTCGAACTTTGAAAGGTGTTGGTTTCAGGTTTGTGATACCCATTCTTTGTTGAAGGCGTGCCCCCAGGATATTTACTCATGCTCCTCCATCCAGTATGACACCAGATAGTGGCTCCCACTGTTTCTAACCTTGTAATTGACCTGTATCACCGGCACTTCATCATCTCTGATAGCAGCCAATTCAACTTCTCTGCCTTTCGCCTCGGCCTTCCTTCGTTGTCTGATAAACTTCGCTGCTTCAGGCAAAGTTTTTCTATTGTCATCTAGCTCAACTGTGAGTTTCTGGATTCTGTCACACAAATCTTGACATGAATTTCCTCCCTCTCATGATCAGAGTTGTTATCAGCACTTGAAAAATCAAAAGTTTTTGCACAATACCATTCCTTTGTTCTGGTGCCTTCAGCTCTTCTATCAGTCCCTAGTTCTTCCATCAGTCCCTGAACTGTAGCCAACATGGTCTCAGGGATCCCAGATCCTGACTGATCTGGTTGTGCTTTTCCAGAAGACTGGGTTGGTATCTTTTGAATGACCCAAGCATCAGAACTCTCTAGCTGCTCTGGCAGCTTCTTGGCTAAATCCTCAGTGATTTTCCCCGCCAATTCTCTCTGCTCCTGCCACTCATCAACTACCTTTTCTTTCCCCTTTGCCTTTCACACCTCTCTGTGTTGAGCCCATTTGCTACCTTCATGACTGACTGGTTTTACCGACTCATATGGAATTTTTTGAATGACCACCCCTTTACTGCGTGTAACTGCCCGTACAGGAACTAGCTCTGGGGCCTTCACCTCAATAGTTGCAGTAGTAGGTGTTTCGGGACACTGAGCTACAAAATGCCAGTACTTACCACAAGTATAACAATTCAGGCTTTTGCTCTGGAAAGTACCACGACCCCGACCCCAACCCTGGACTGTACCTCCTTGGTATCTGCCATGCCAAGCACTGGTGCCTCTTCTTGGGGTACACTGGTAGTCTCTACTCTAGCTAGTTCATCATTTGTAAATGTCACCGCAAATAGATCTTTTCCCTTCTTAAAATGATGAATACAAATGCCACAGTTGTTCCATAAATGGCCATAGGCTTTGCAGTAAGTACAATGTGGAAACATGACCTTTGGATTTACACTTTGAACACCAGGTTTCCATTCTTCGTACTAGTTCTTTGATCTGGCTGACTTCAATAATCTGCCGGACCAAGACCCCTTCTTGGCCTTGTCTTTGCTCTTTTCATCTGAGCTACTTTTCAAGCTACTGGAGGTGTTACCGGAATCAAAATTTTTAGTGGAAGAGCTACTACCACTGGACCTCCTCTTCTTGTGATTCTTCTTCTTCTTTGCCTACTGTTCGAGCTTCAGGGTGCGTTGTACCAAATCGTTGAATTTTTTGTTAATGCGGGCACCTGCTATTCCCTAAGCTTTTTACTGCAGAAGCCATTTAAAAACCATTTCGCAACCTCTTCCTTGATGGTGGTTCCTGCAGCTGCCTGGTGAGCTCCTTGATTTTGTCAACATACCATCTGACTGATAATTCTCCTTGCTTTATCTTATCCAATTCACAGAGGATATCCTAATCTCCTCTGTTGTCTGAATATTCCCGTCAGAAAGCTTTGAGCAGTTTGTTGTATGATGTGAGTTGGCAAGCTGGGTAATGGTAGTACCATTTCCTTGTTGTATCCTTCAATGTCTGAGGAAAGTGTTCTCCCCAGTCATCTTCATCGATACTCTTCAACTCAGTGTACTATTCAAAGGCTTGGATATGAGCAGCCGGATCATCTTTCTTTCCACCTTTGAACACTGGAAAGCATATTTTCGATGAAGATGTATACTCATGTCGATCAACATCATTTCTGTCTCTTTTGACCTTAAGAACCTGACTCTTTCTTGAAGATTTCTTGTAATGGTCCGTATCGGCATCCCAATGAATTTCTTCATGAGTATCAATTTCTATCTCCTCCCTAGCTTTTCTGCTAGAACTGTGGTGACTACCTTTACTACCTTTGGCTCCTTCATCCCTCTATGTGGTGTGAGAACTCCTGGCCTTGCGTTCTTACCTCTCAGCCCTTCTTCTTCTGGACTGACTGGAGTGCTGAGAATCCTTAGCTTCATTAGCATGACTGTGCTCCTCCTGAGCCTCTGTATCAGCCATCGGTTCATTCTTAGGATCAGAATCTCTTTCTGATTCCTCAGGGATAGGGTCAACACGGTAGGATGGTTTACGACCACGACTGGTTTTGGGTACCATCACTTCAGCTAAAAATTATAATTGGGAGAAGAGTTTTTTGGTCAACGAGCAAACAGCATTAACCACCGTGATCGCCAAAATGGAATAGGAGCTGATCTCTTTCAAATAGCTGATTCTAGTGTTAGAACTTATAGCTACTGGTCAGTCGTCAGTTCATTCAGAGAAACTGGGATAGAAGGTGAAAACTGGACTGAAATCGCTAACTGAATTGAAATAGTCTACTGGAATGAGAAATAGACTGGATGACTAGAAAAGTATTTACAATTTAGATTCAGATTCATAGTTCATGAATAACCAGTACAAGGTATATCAAACTGAAGCTCAATTGACTATAGTAGTTATGATTACAAAGTGGAGTTACAGGCGAAGAGATTGTAGCTCAGGAACTGCTTAGGAAGCTAAATCAAGAGAACTAAGGAGTAAGAAGTCAAAAGACAAGCATCCCGATTACAAAGTAATGGGTCTATTTATAGCCTCTAGAAGTTACTTGTAGTATCTGCCGTGTGACCAATCCACTGTCTGGCTTCCAAGAAATAGTTCCGCCTGCTGGAGCCGTCTTCGCCTTCTACAACGATAACTTCATTCCTCGTCCTTGCGGGCAAGGCATGGGAGACTTAGGAAAGAATTTTTCCCTCGACCACTATTTGAAGAATTTGAGCTATCCAAGTTTTTTGGTCTTCCATTCCTCCTTCTCCAATGGTAACGTTGAGCTACCTCTAATGACCTTGAAGACCCTAGTAAGATATCTAGGAGATGCCCTCATCAGATGGAATACAAAGAAGATTATTCTTTTGGATAAGCAAGCAACATTAACAATTTTTGTTTAAGGCCCAAGCATGTATGGCTTGCAGAGTCTCTATTTTTTGACACAAGCAGCATATGGTCTAGCATGTGGACTTAGAGACCCTGACCATATGACAAGCATGCTCTATGTTGCAATAAGTGGCCAATCTTGGCCGCTATAGAAGAAACCCCCCTTGGTGAATAAGAGATTGAGACAATAGTGCCCGACTTGAATGTACATGTGCCACTAGAGAAAGAAGCTGGCCATGTTGTTTCTATCAAGAGACGAAGGCAAGAGGAGGAGGATCACTTACACAAGGCCAAAAGGCAAGAATACTTTGTAACATTTCCGAAGGAAGAGGATTGAACAAGCTCCAATGTATAGTTCTGATGCAACAAAAAGGATTACATCGTTTTTTTTGTTTTTTTCATTTGTTGTAAAATTAATAACAATGTTGAAAAGTGAGATTACATCATCGTTAGATGATACAAAGAGTTCTTGTAGGAACTTGCTATCTTTAAGAGCTCTTAGAAAACTTGTAACGGAGTTGTCCAAATCTTTCTCATGCATTCTTTTTGTAACAACCACTTTGCATGTTGTATTATGGCAGACAATGCCTTTTATATTTTCTTCCTTTGTTGTTTGCTTGCCAATCTCATTGCATGGTCAATTTGATGTCTCTAATTTGTTCCTTGTGGTGTGACATGTGCATAAGTTTGCGATAATTCCATTGATGTAGTTCCTTCAATCTATTGGCTTTGTCTACACCACCTTTGTAGCGAGTGTGGTTGAAATAACCAGTATGAGATGGATAGTGAGTTTTTTCCATGCCTTGTGTAGACCAGATAGCCAAGCTACCATACTGCCTAGTGAACTAGGGCACGTGGGTGCATATAATGTACTGCATAAAAGACCAACACAAACTTCATATGAAAACAGGTTTCCATAATATCAACAAATCACTAACTATCCCATGTAATGAGTGATGTGCTTATTTGTCCATGCAAATATGAAAGACTTGTGGAAGGTCTCTAAAGTCTCTTCCAAATGTGTATAGTCAGCATCCCTCCATGTATTGAGGTCACAGAACTTGAATGTTACATCCAAGATCTTTAACACATTTGACTTGTGAGTCCTTGCTACACCATTGTCTGTATGGTCAACCACTACATTGTACAAATTTTTCCACCTATTGTATCTCAATGCTTGCCTTTACGGTGCACTTTGGATTTTATGTTGTTTGCCACTTGTCGGAAGTGACAGGAAGGGCCGAGCTTTCACACTACCAATAGGGAGCTTCTTTGGAATGTCCAGACCATTCTTAGACCTCTTCTCATCCTGGTCTATCTTTACATGCCCTCCATGCATGCCCATATTTGAGAAAATTGTCTCGAGAACCAAGATATCCCCAAGTGGTCCAAGCAAAACAAATGCAGAGAAACACGAGTTTCTCAATTATTCTACAAAGTACATGCATCGTGGATATCTGAACCCTAGCTAGTGGGATGTCCAAACACTGGCTAGAAGTTAGGGTCTTGTAGGTGTCTATATGGTGCTCTCCTCCAATATCGTTTGTCAAGGCTAAGGACCCCTCCCATATATTACAAGCAAGGGATTTTGCTTGTTGCTCCTTTGGAGACATTGTACATACGCTTCAAGGTCTTTAGATCTCTAGCTATATGCCACTCCACTGTGTAGGATCCCATACCATAAACATCAAGTGTCTTTCCATTTCTATGCTCACTTATCACTTCACGGATGCTTGTTTGATGAAAAACCCAATTCAGTATATCAAAGTTCTTTGCATGCACCTGCAGTAGATATATTTAGTGACTTCAACTGCACATGAAAAAGTGAGCTATCCAACACAATTAGGTCTATTAGTAGGAAACCCCAATGATGCCTCTTGCAACCACAACTCAAAGTGCATATATGCATGCTCAATGAGCACTTCCTTTACCAACTTCCCCGTTTGAGACAAGTGGAAGTCTTTCACACAGACTTTGTATCTATCAACGAGTTTGTTACCTGCTCGCTTTCTTCTTCTTGTTTACAGAAGAACCCAAAGCTGCCCATGGTTATTGTAGTAGATAGCCATCAAGGTTGAAGCTGAAATTGTGTTGATGGATTTGGAAGTATTGGGATACTTACCAAGAACCTCTCTAGTGTGTTTAGGATAGATTTGGACCAACGAAATATGCTTTGGGCTCTTGGGAGAGTTTGGAAGGTATGCATTGAGTTGGAGGATTGAAGTGTGTTTCTTATGATATTTTTGACATCTTGTTTATTTTCTAGTCTTTCATAGGAGTAGGTAAGTAGCTGCATCATTAGAGGTGTGAATCACCGATAATTCCAATCATTTTCAGTCAAAGATGCATTTAATGCATTTTAGAGATTTGATTGAGATTTGTGGCTCTAGGGACTATTTTGAATGTTTACATGAGATTTTTGCTTGACAGAGTTGTCAAACCATTTCATGAACTCACAACTATTGCTAGCATCTCAAAATCCCAAAATTTGCATAGTGGAAAAATATCATGCTAATTAACTTTTGTGCATAACAATGGTATTTAGAATTGCAAGCTCTATTTTCCACAGTGTGCACGTGAATTTTGGACACATTTGGATCACAAAACTGGGATCAAAACCACATATTGGATAGAAAAATGCATTCAAACAAAAAAATACTTGGGAATTGGCTTAAATAGACCCCAAATTGCTAAGCAAGGGTACCATTGGGTTCACCAAGCGGTATGCAACAAGTGACTTGAAAAATGGGCCAAATTTGAGCTAAATATTTGCAACTAGGGCATAACTTGTATATACACGCTATTTAGAGTTCTATAGTGAAATTTAGTTCAATAGATCAAGTCCAAACACCAAGTCTGGAACCAAAGTCTTTGATACATTGAAAATTGTCATTTTGGCCAAACAAAAAAAAGTTGTTAGGTGGTGTAGCTCAACCTTGTGAGAAACTATACTAGGTCAAAACTTTCACAACAAGCCGAAAAAAGACATGCCATTTTATAGTGCTTTATAGTGTAGACATGCGACTTGAGCAAGATCCTAGGTATACTTATGTATAGCTCACATTTCAAGTTTGGGCCAAAATAACCCATAGAGATCAAGATATAGGCAAAGTAAGTTTCAAGGACTTTACAAACATATTTTTGCAGATTTTAGATGCAAATCTTGAATATCTTGACAATGATCGATCACACACAAGGTACATTCATAGTACTTCAATACTACTTGTATACAAAGTTTGATTGGAAAGTTGGAGGATTGCTGGGTTCCTTGGAGCAATTTGGAGCTAGAATTTTTTGTGAATAGGTAAGATTCTGGTGATCATTTAAGCCAGGTTAGAATTTTGTTCAGAGATTTCAAATCCATATGAGTCGTAGATTAGGTAGACTATTGGGAAATCTAGGATCACTAAGAGATTCTAAGAGTTGATGGGCATCTACTAAAGAGAGTGTCAATCAAAGGATAACCTTTTCACCATCCCTAAGTAAGTAGTGGATACCTACTCAGATTCAAGTTCACACATGGGTTCCCAAACTACTCAATCAGGAATAAGGAGGTTGGAGCAATTTGGAGCTAGATATTTTTGTGAATAGGTAGGATTCTAGTGATCATTTAAGCTAGATTAAAAATTTTGTAAAGAGATTTCAAATCCATATGAACCGCAGATTAGGTAGACTATTGGGAAATCTAGGATCACCAAGAGATTCTAAGAGTTGCTGGGCATCTACTAAAGAGAGAATCAAAGGGATAACCTTTTCACCATCCCTGAGGAAGTAGTGGATACCTATTTAGGTTCCCAAACTACTCAATCGAGAATAGGAACAACCCTAAGATATATAAGTGGTTTGGTTCATTACGAGAAGAACGAGCATGGAGCTCAAATATACATAGACCCTGACAAGGAGTATGTAGTAATGATAGACAACCATGACATAGAGTTTGAAATAGAAGTGCGTAGCTGTAAACAATGAAACTATTACATGGATTTAAAGGGCACAAGATTCCTTAAAGTGAAAGGTCCCAACAACCTAAATGTTTGGGGGTATAGTAGCATCACGAGAGCCAATGGAGGATATCATTGAATACCCACTCTTGTGGGTCTCAAGGGCTATCTCTTTGTAAAATCCAAGATTGCGAGGAGATTGAAAACTAACAATGAGAGCTTGGGTGTGCATTTTTGGAAAGTGGGGATTCAATTGAACTACTATGGACTATGCGCAGTGTGAATGCACCCTTGGTTGTTTCTAGAATGAATTTCGGGTACCTACCAACGCAACCCATACAAATTTCATGGTCCAATGGGGAGAAGGATAAACATTCGGCGAAATTTGGCCCTCTAACGAAAAAGCGCAGATGCGGGCTGCTTGCGTGGCAATGGCGATGGTGTACAGGTGCTGTGCCGTTTCCCGCTTTTAGGTCTCTCTCTCTCTCTCTGAAGCAATTTTGAAAGAGTGAAAAATAGAGGTTTCTTCCGCAATGTGACGAGACTAAAGAGTCAGATTACAAGCACAGACGAACGAATGAAGGCGATGACCCATGAGGCCAGTCGCTCCTTGGACTCGCAAGCCCAAATTCACGAGATTGTGAGACACTACTCTTTGCTCTTCAACAAGTTGTGGCTCTGCTTTAGGTAAGAGAGAGAGAGAGAGAGAGAGAGAGAGAGAGAGAGAGAGAGAGAGATGTCTCTTAAAGACCAAACCGGCCCAGAACAAGATAGATTTGATGATGATATCTCTCATCAAAGGGAAGCATAATCCTAAGCAAATCCCTAGCTACAATAGAAGAGAGAGAGAGAGAGAGAGAGAGAGAGAGAGAGAGAGAGAGAGAGAGAGAGAGAGAGAGAGAGAGAGAGAGAGAGAGAGAGAGAGAGAGAGAGAGAGAAAAGAAGAAGAAGAAGTGTTTTATTTATGTCTGCAGAATGCCTAAAAGATCTATGAGACCAAAACATTAGATCATCTTTTTATGATCCAAATGTTTAGTATGGAAAATACAAAGGACACTCGGTAACAAAAGTTATAATGTGAACAACCTGATCTGCTTAGTGGGCTGCCCTTCTAAATACCATCACATGAACTCTCTCATGGGCCGCTGCATCATTCTCCTCCTCCATAAAGAACTGCATCATTCTCCTCCTCCATAAAGAACCTCGGAGGAGGTGCACTATGCGTCTTGATATTGTCTTGGATGCAACAATGGAAAATATGTTGAGGATCTGCATTGTGAGAGGTACGAGGGCGATGAGCTCTACTAATCTATGTAGCTCTATCTACGAGAGTCCCATAAGCTGAAGACTGATGTTTCCTGAGGTCTTGCTGAGATCTTCCGCTCTTCAAGAAATCTAGTCAACCTTTGAGTGGGTCCTTTGCTAGAGCATGGATGACTCCCGAATAAAGAATGGATGTGCCCATGTAGCTCCGATAAGAATAGCCCTTATTGACGTAATCTATCAATTTGGTCAAATGGCCAAGTTTCTCTCCAAAGAGAGATCAAAATTGGCTCCGTATCTCATAGTATGCTTGGCATTGACCTGCAATGTTTTGTCACTGGCTCTAAGTCACATAGCTGACATAATTGCTGCTCTACGGTATATCTACTTGTCTTTATCAAGCTGATTGGAGGAGGTCGGAAGTTGTCCTATGTGGACTAAAAAGCTCAAAAGCAAGTTTAAAAATCGCAAGTTTTTTTTGCAAGTGCATAAAGCACCATGTCATGTGACACATCCAACCCTATGTGTCCGTGGACAAGCTACAGCATGATCAGGATTCAGTTCAGTCAAGTCAGTCTAGATTTAGAAGTGATCTGGCACTTTTGTGAGTCTATTCGTAGACCATGCATGCCCAGTCACTCAATATAGATGCATATCCTCTGGTTGTACACCGCATAAGCATAAGCATTTCCATCAGATTCCATCAGAGTCAGTTTGGGGATTTTTCAAGTGACTTTATCCTATTTTTCCCTATTTTTGACATTTTTCACTTATTTATTAAGTGACTTTTAAGCAAACCTAAGGCAGATGAGCAAGGAGCACAGCAGGCTACCAAGCAACAGGTGTTCCCTCCCTCTCTCAACAAGACTCCCCAAGCCATCTTGGTGAGGCCACCTCCCATCGCCATCAAGCCTCCCTCTCCCCTTGGCGTTTTCCTCACAGTAGCCATCGCCATAAAGCTCCTTTCCCTGCCGTTTTCCCCCCTTCAGGCAGCCCAAACCTTAGCGTTTTTGGATCGCCAAAACTCAACAGATCTCAGTGTTTTTTACTTGAGCTTTCAGCCTTGTAAAACGCAGCCATACAAGGTTAAATAGCAAGTCAAATCAGCCTTAAAACGCAGCTTTGCCCCTGCAAATATCCAACGTTTTCAGCCCTCGACCTCAGCCCCAAAAGCGCAGATTGACCAGTGCAATACCCTAGCGTTTTTGTCAGCTATATGATCCTCTTCAAATCAGAGAATTTCATCCATCAACACAACAGTAAAACAGGGATTTTCAGCCATACGAAAACAGCCCAAGATCTTCCAGATTCTCAGCCATTAAGCCTTTGTGGACAACAGATAGAATAGAACCAAAAACAGCCCTAAAGTCATCATCGTCGTCATCGACATAGTCCCCGTTGCAGCAGTCCATGCATCATATTCGTACACCTTTGTGCAATCAAAGTTAGACCACTCTCGCCGACGAGAGTGGGGCCTTCGGAGGAGGGTTTTACAACCTCTCGGGTGTCGTATCTCTTCTCTCTCCTTCTCTCAGTCTCATTCACTTGCACACACAATATCCACTCACTTGTTCGTGATCATAGCACTCTCCATAAGACGGAAGGCTCTCTCCTTCCTTAAGAACTAAAAGGAACCTTGAGCAAATAAAGATCACTAATCTTGAGAAAAATACAACATTCATTCCGCTGCACCTTACATTGGTATCAGAGCTTTGGAAGTGTTCTGCATTACTCAAGGAAAGAACCACAAGAACCACAAGATTTTTTTTTTTGCTTGTTGCGGTCGCACGAACCCAAGTTTACTTGGGCGTGTCGATTCCTAATCGTGTTTTGTTGAAAAGTGACAGGAATCCCAAGAAAGAAGGGCTTGTCCAGTCTCCCCTTGTGTCTCTTTTCACTCATTGAGAGCGGACCGTGCACTTAGCGGCCGGCCAATCGACGTGAGGTGGGAAAAAGCAACCTTGGTGTGAGCGCAAGGCCGCCAAGGGGTGCGCCCGCAGAAAAGAGTAGAACTCGGGTGAAGAGAAGATCCTTCTCCAACGCGATTTGCAAGCGAAAGAACACCTCAAGAACCTCAAGAACCCAAGAACCAAGACCCTCAATGTAAGGTGCAGCGGAATGAATGTTGTATTTTCTCAAGATTAGCGATCTTTATTGCTCAAGGTTCCTTTTAGTTCTTAGGGAAAGAGAGAGCTTTCTGTCTTATGGAGAGTGCTATCATCACGAACAAAGCGAGTGGATATTGTGCGTGCAAGTGAATGAGACTGAGAGAAGGAGAGAGAAGAGATACGACACCAGAGACGTTGTAAAACCCTCCTTCGAAAGCCCCACTCTCGTCGGCAAGAGTGGTCTACTTTGATTGCATAAAGGTGTACAATGCGTATGCAATGGACTGATGCAATGGGACTATGCCGATGACGACGACGATTTATGGCTGTCACGTGACACATTCCAACCCTATGTGTCCGTGGACAAGCTACACCACAACACGGTTCAGTCCGTTTAGTCAGGTTTAGATTAGCAGTGATCTGGCACTTTTGTGAGTCTATTCGTAGACCGTGCATGCCCAGTCACTTAGCATAGATGCATATCCTCCGGTTGCACATAGCATGATCATCGGAATTTCAATCAGAATCCATTAGCATCAGTTAGGGGAATTTTCCAGTGCATTTAGCCTATTTTCCTATTTTTGGTTATTTTCACTTATTATTTTTGAGTGACTTTCCTACAAAAGTAGGTAGGGCAATTTTGCTAAGTTTGTATATAAGCAAACTAGAGCTAGCACTATTTGGCAGAAGAGGGAGCAGGAGCACCTTGCTCAACAAGACCAACCCCCGCGACTACTCTGGCTTTTTCTCCACAGAAGACCTAGAGTTTTTGCATCAGCTCAGCCTTGGCGATTTGTGCACAGCAGTTCAGCCCCGGCGTCATCACGACACAGCAGATCAGCCTAGCGTTTTTGCATTTGCAGAACCCCGGCGACAGAAGGACCAATTTCAGCCCCTGGCGTTTTTGGATTTCAGCAGCAAATTAAGACCGGCATTATTCACCTAAAGTGTAGCAGATTCAGCCCGTAAAGACCATCAGTTTTCAGCCCTAAGAAACCTCATTTTTCAGCCAAGAAAACGCAGCCAAAATAGTCATTTTCAGCCACCGAAACAGTCCTGAAATTCAGCGATTAGAAGATCTCAGAGTTCAGCCATCGTCGTCGTCGTCGTCATCGGCATAGACCAAGTTGCATAGTCCATTGCATACGCATTGTACACCTTTGTGCAATCAAAGAATAGACCACTCTCACCGACGAGAGTGGGGCCTTCGGAGGAGGGTTTTACAACCTCTCGGTGTCGTATCTCTTCTCTCTCCTTCTCTTAGTCTCATTCACTTGCACGCACAATATCCACTCACTTTGTTCGTGATCACAATACTCCACAAGACGGAAAGCTCTCTCTTTCCCTAAGGACTAAAAGGAACCTTGAGCAATAAAGATCACTAATCTTGAGAAAATACAACATTCATTCCGCTGCACCTAACATTGGTATCAGAGCTTTGGAAGTGTTCTACATTACTCAAGGAAAGAACCACAAGAACCACAAGAACCACAAGAATTTTTTTGGCTTCTTGTGATCGCACGAACCCAAGTTTACTTGGGCGTGGCGATTCCTAATCGTGTTGTGTTGAAGAGTGACAGGAATCCCAAGAAAGAAGGGCTTGTCCATCCTCCCCTTGTGTCTCTTTTCACTCATTGAGAGCGGACCGTGTACTTAGCGGCCGGCCAATTGACGTGAGGTGGGAAAAAGCAACCTTGGTGTGAGCGCAAGGCCGCCAAGGGGTGCGTTCGCAGAAAGGAGTAGAACTCGGGTGAAGAGAAGATCCTTCTCCAACGCGATTTGCAAGCGAAAGAACCCCTCAAGAACCTCAAGAACCCACGATTCTCACGAATCAAGGAATCAAGAACCTCAAGACCCGCAAGAAACCAAGTTCCTCGTGAACTTAAGAACCCAAGAACCCAAGAACCCACAAGAACCCACGATTGTAGAATGATCATCACTCGAAGCGGAATGGATACTTCGCTTGGAAGTGATGAGCATGAGAGAGGCGAAGAAGAATTTTCCCCACCAGGAGGTTTTTCCGACCCTCCCCCTTTCCCATCTACGACAAAGATTGCACTAACTCCTATGGAGGCTTTGCAATAATTTTTTCTGAAACAAAAGTTAGAATGAGAAGCACGAAATGCAGAAAGAAAGCGTGAACACGAAGAACGAATGGCAGCCATAAAGCATGAGTACAAAGAAAGGAAAGCCGCCTTGTTGCAACTCTTTTCTCAAGTGCCGGCATCGATGCACGAAATTCGGGAAAAGGAGACTCTCCGTTTCTTCTTCTCCAAAGCATGACACACAGGATTTACATGATTGTGTGAAGCATGATGATGATGATTTGATTGATAATGATTTGCATGATGATGAGAAGCATGATGAATTGAATGATTATAAGAAGCATGATGAATTGAATGGCAATGATTTGCATGATGATTTGAAGCACAATGATAAGCATGATGATTTGGATGCCAATGATTTGCATAATGATTTGGATGACAATGACAAGCATGATGATTTGCATAATCAAGATGTGATTTCTCACGAGCATGATGATTTGCATGATCAAGATGTGATTTCTCACAAGCATGATGAGTTGCATGAAGAAGATGTGATTGTTCACAAGGATGATGTGTTAGTGGATGCTTTTTCTAGCGAAGCTAACCTCGTTGTAGATTCGATCAATCACGAAGATCCGATCTTGGCTTTCGAGTCGAGGTCCAAAGAACCCCCACAGGACGATTCGATCATTCAGGAAGAACCGATCTTGGCTCTCGAGCGTTGGTCCAAAGAACCATCACAGGAAGTATTATGTGTTCGCATGATTGATACACACGCATTGTTCGAATGTTTCATTCGTGATCGTTTCCTGTATTTTAGTCAGCATCGCTATGTGATCCCTTTTCCTAGGCATGACATATTGTATGTTGAGCACGTTTCTCTCATGGATGAGCACGAATGTATGCGGATTGTTCATGAAAAGTTGAAAAGTTTGTATGTTAGGAAGTCACATTCCATGTCTTCCTTGGCATGACACAGTTTCCGAAAGAGCACATGATAGTATGAGCACCAAGCATGGGCACTTCATAGTGATTTGCCACAATTGATTGATTTCGATCAAATAGAAAAGATTCGATCGCATTGTTTGCATGTGTTTGATGAACGGGTTGTCACTCCTTCTCTATGTTCATCAACATTGCATACACAGTCTTTAGAGAAGACAAGATTTTTTTCCTTCACTTTACATGGAATTGGTATGTTCATGGTTTTGTGTTGGAGATGGGTTCGGGAATTCTCAGCCATGGAGATTCTTGAAGACGGCAGAAACAGGACTCTAGACAAAGTTGAAGCAAGAAAGGAGATTCTGAAGACTTTGTGTCGCTTTCGGCGCGGCCCAAAGAAGCAAGCGTTGCAGACCTTTATGAAGTTCAAGTACCGCACGACCCACACATCAGGGTGGGCCGGCGAAGAGTCCCTTCCAGGATTCTGGATGCTGTTGGCGATCTCCCTCGACACCATACAGTTCGGTACTAGTACCTCACTTTGAAAAGGAGGGGATGTCACGTGACACATCCCAACCCTATGTGCCCGTGGACAAGCTACACCACAACAGGGTTCAGTCAGGTTTAGATTAGCAGTGATCTGACACTTTTGTGAGTCTATTCGTAGACCGTGCATGCCCAGTCACTTAGCATAGATGCATATCCTCCGGTTGCACACAGCATGATCATCGGAATTCCCATCAGAATCCATTAGCATCAGTTAGGGGAATTTTCCAGTGCATTTAGCCTATTTTCCTATTTTTGGTTATTTTCACTTATTATTTTTAAGTGACTTTCCTACAAAAGTAGGTAGGGCAATTTTGCTAAGTTTGTATATAAGCAAACTAGAGGTAGCACTATTTGGCAGAAGAGGCAGCAGTAGCACCTTGCTCAACAGGCAACTTCTCAGCAAGACCAACCCCCGCGACTACTCTGGCGTTTTCTTCACAGAAGACCTAGCGTTTTTGCATCAGATCAGCCTTGGCGATTTGTGCACAGCAGATCAGCCCCGGCGTCATCACCACACAGCAGATCAGCCTAGCATTTTTGCATTTGCAGAACCCCGGCGACAGAAGGACCAATTCCAGCCCCTGGCGTTTTTGGATTTCAGCAGAAAATTAAGACCGGCATTATTTACCTAAAATGTAGCAGATTCGGCCCATAAAGACCATCAGTTTTCAGCCCTAAGAAACCTCATTTTTCAGCCAAGAAAACGCAGCCAAAACAGTCGTTTTCAGCCACCGAAACAGTCCCGAAATTCAGCGATTAGAAGATCTCAGAGTTCAGCCATCGTCGTCGTCGTCGTCGTCGTCATCGGCATAGAACAAGTTGCATAGTCCATTGCATACGCATTGTACACCTTTGTGCAATCAAAGAATAGACCACTCTCACCGACGAGAGTGGGGCCTTCGGAGGAGGGTTTTACAACCTCTCGGTGTCGTATCTCTTCTCTCTCCTTCTCTTAGTCTCATTCACTTGCACGCACAATATCCACTCACTTTGTTCGTGATCACAATACTCCACAAGACGGAAAGCTCTCTCTTTCCCTAAGGACTAAAAGGAACCTTGAGCAATAAAGATCACTAATCTTGAGAAAATACAACATTCATTCCGCTGCACCTAACATTGGTATCAGAGCTTTGGAAGTGTTCTACATTACTCAAGGAAAGAACCACAAGAACCACAAGAACCACAAGAATTTTTTTGGCTTCTTGTGATCGCACGAACCCAAGTTTACTTGGGCGTGGCGATTCCTAATCGTGTTGTGTTGAAGAGTGACAGGAATCCCAAGAAAGAAGGGCTTGTCCATCCTCCCCTTGTGTCTCTTTTCACTCATTGAGAGCGGACCGTGTACTTAGCGGCCGGCCAATTGACGTGAGGTGGGAAAAAGCAACCTTGGTGTGAGCGCAAGGCCGCCAAGGGGTGCGTTCGCAGAAAGGAGTAGAACTCGGGTGAAGAGAAGATCCTTCTCCAACGCGATTTGCAAGCGAAAGAACCCCTCAAGAACCTCAAGAACCCACGATTCTCACGAATCAAGGAATCAAGAACCTCAAGACCCGCAAGAAACCAAGTTCCTCGTGAACTTAAGAACCCAAGAACCCAAGAACCCACAAGAACCCACGATTGTAGAATGATCATCACTCGAAGCGGAATGGATACTTCGCTTGGAAGTGATGAGCATGAGAGAGGCGAAGAAGAATTTTCCCCACCAGGAGGTTTTTCCGACCCTCCCCCTTTCCCATCTACGACAAAGATTGCACTAACTCCTATGGAGGCTTTGCAATAATTTTTTCTGAAACAAAAGTTAGAATGAGAAGCACGAAATGCAGAAAGAAAGCGTGAACACGAAGAACGAATGGCAGCCATAAAGCATGAGTACAAAGAAAGGAAAGCCGCCTTGTTGCAACTCTTTTCTCAAGTGCCGGCATCGATGCACGAAATTCGGGAAAAGGAGACTCTCCGTTTCTTCTTCTCCAAAGCATGACACACAGGATTTACATGATTGTGTGAAGCATGATGATGATGATTTGATTGATAATGATTTGCATGATGATGAGAAGCATGATGAATTGAATGATTATAAGAAGCATGATGAATTGAATGGCAATGATTTGCATGATGATTTGAAGCACAATGATAAGCATGATGATTTGGATGCCAATGATTTGCATAATGATTTGGATGACAATGACAAGCATGATGATTTGCATAATCAAGATGTGATTTCTCACGAGCATGATGATTTGCATGATCAAGATGTGATTTCTCACAAGCATGATGAGTTGCATGAAGAAGATGTGATTGTTCACAAGGATGATGTGTTAGTGGATGCTTTTTCTAGCGAAGCTAACCTCGTTGTAGATTCGATCAATCACGAAGATCCGATCTTGGCTTTCGAGTCGAGGTCCAAAGAACCCCCACAGGACGATTCGATCATTCAGGAAGAACCGATCTTGGCTCTCGAGCGTTGGTCCAAAGAACCATCACAGGAAGTATTATGTGTTCGCATGATTGATACACACGCATTGTTCGAATGTTTCATTCGTGATCGTTTCCTGTATTTTAGTCAGCATCGCTATGTGATCCCTTTTCCTAGGCATGACATATTGTATGTTGAGCACGTTTCTCTCATGGATGAGCACGAATGTATGCGGATTGTTCATGAAAAGTTGAAAAGTTTGTATGTTAGGAAGTCACATTCCATGTCTTCCTTGGCATGACACAGTTTCCGAAAGAGCACATGATAGTATGAGCACCAAGCATGGGCACTTCATAGTGATTTGCCACAATTGATTGATTTCGATCAAATAGAAAAGATTCGATCGCATTGTTTGCATGTGTTTGATGAACGGGTTGTCACTCCTTCTCTATGTTCATCAACATTGCATACACAGTCTTTAGAGAAGACAAGATTTTTTTCCTTCACTTTACATGGAATTGGTATGTTCATGGTTTTGTGTTGGAGATGGGTTCGGGAATTCTCAGCCATGGAGATTCTTGAAGACGGCAGAAACAGGACTCTAGACAAAGTTGAAGCAAGAAAGGAGATTCTGAAGACTTTGTGTCGCTTTCGGCGCGGCCCAAAGAAGCAAGCGTTGCAGACCTTTATGAAGTTCAAGTACCGCACGACCCACACATCAGGGTGGGCCGGCGAAGAGTCCCTTCCAGGATTCTGGATGCTGTTGGCGATCTCCCTCGACACCATACAGTTCGGTACTAGTACCTCACTTTGAAAAGGAGGGGATGTCACGTGACACATCCCAACCCTATGTGCCCGTGGACAAGCTACACCACAACAGGGTTCAGTCAGGTTTAGATTAGCAGTGATCTGACACTTTTGTGAGTCTATTCGTAGACCGTGCATGCCCAGTCACTTAGCATAGATGCATATCCTCCGGTTGCACACAGCATGATCATCGGAATTCCCATCAGAATCCATTAGCATCAGTTAGGGGAATTTTCCAGTGCATTTAGCCTATTTTCCTATTTTTGGTTATTTTCACTTATTATTTTTAAGTGACTTTCCTACAAAAGTAGGTAGGGCAATTTTGCTAAGTTTGTATATAAGCAAACTAGAGGTAGCACTATTTGGCAGAAGAGGCAGCAGTAGCACCTTGCTCAACAGGCAACTTCTCAGCAAGACCAACCCCCGCGACTACTCTGGCGTTTTCTTCACAGAAGACCTAGCGTTTTTGCATCAGATCAGCCTTGGCGATTTGTGCACAGCAGATCAGCCCCGGCGTCATCACCACACAGCAGATCAGCCTAGCATTTTTGCATTTGCAGAACCCCGGCGACAGAAGGACCAATTCCAGCCCCTGGCGTTTTTGGATTTCAGCAGAAAATTAAGACCGGCATTATTTACCTAAAATGTAGCAGATTCGGCCCATAAAGACCATCAGTTTTCAGCCCTAAGAAACCTCATTTTTCAGCCAAGAAAACGCAGCCAAAACAGTCGTTTTCAGCCACCGAAACAGTCCCGAAATTCAGCGATTAGAAGATCTCAGAGTTCAGCCATCGTCGTCGTCGTCGTCGTCGTCATCGGCATAGAACAAGTTGCATAGTCCATTGCATACGCATTGTACACCTTTGTGCAATCAAAGAATAGACCACTCTCACCGACGAGAGTGGGGCCTTCGGAGGAGGGTTTTACAACCTCTCGGTGTCGTATCTCTTCTCTCTCCTTCTCTTAGTCTCATTCACTTGCACGCACAATATCCACTCACTTTGTTCGTGATCACAATACTCCACAAGACGGAAAGCTCTCTCTTTCCCTAAGGACTAAAAGGAACCTTGAGCAATAAAGATCACTAATCTTGAGAAAATACAACATTCATTCCGCTGCACCTAACATTGGTATCAGAGCTTTGGAAGTGTTCTACATTACTCAAGGAAAGAACCACAAGAACCACAAGAACCACAAGAATTTTTTTGGCTTCTTGTGATCGCACGAACCCAAGTTTACTTGGGCGTGGCGATTCCTAATCGTGTTGTGTTGAAGAGTGACAGGAATCCCAAGAAAGAAGGGCTTGTCCATCCTCCCCTTGTGTCTCTTTTCACTCATTGAGAGCGGACCGTGTACTTAGCGGCCGGCCAATTGACGTGAGGTGGGAAAAAGCAACCTTGGTGTGAGCGCAAGGCCGCCAAGGGGTGCGTTCGCAGAAAGGAGTAGAACTCGGGTGAAGAGAAGATCCTTCTCCAACGCGATTTGCAAGCGAAAGAACCCCTCAAGAACCTCAAGAACCCACGATTCTCACGAATCAAGGAATCAAGAACCTCAAGACCCGCAAGAAACCAAGTTCCTCGTGAACTTAAGAACCCAAGAACCCAAGAACCCACAAGAACCCACGATTGTAGAATGATCATCACTCGAAGCGGAATGGATACTTCGCTTGGAAGTGATGAGCATGAGAGAGGCGAAGAAGAATTTTCCCCACCAGGAGGTTTTTCCGACCCTCCCCCTTTCCCATCTACGACAAAGATTGCACTAACTCCTATGGAGGCTTTGCAATAATTTTTTCTGAAACAAAAGTTAGAATGAGAAGCACGAAATGCAGAAAGAAAGCGTGAACACGAAGAACGAATGGCAGCCATAAAGCATGAGTACAAAGAAAGGAAAGCCGCCTTGTTGCAACTCTTTTCTCAAGTGCCGGCATCGATGCACGAAATTCGGGAAAAGGAGACTCTCCGTTTCTTCTTCTCCAAAGCATGACACACAGGATTTACATGATTGTGTGAAGCATGATGATGATGATTTGATTGATAATGATTTGCATGATGATGAGAAGCATGATGAATTGAATGATTATAAGAAGCATGATGAATTGAATGGCAATGATTTGCATGATGATTTGAAGCACAATGATAAGCATGATGATTTGGATGCCAATGATTTGCATAATGATTTGGATGACAATGACAAGCATGATGATTTGCATAATCAAGATGTGATTTCTCACGAGCATGATGATTTGCATGATCAAGATGTGATTTCTCACAAGCATGATGAGTTGCATGAAGAAGATGTGATTGTTCACAAGGATGATGTGTTAGTGGATGCTTTTTCTAGCGAAGCTAACCTCGTTGTAGATTCGATCAATCACGAAGATCCGATCTTGGCTTTCGAGTCGAGGTCCAAAGAACCCCCACAGGACGATTCGATCATTCAGGAAGAACCGATCTTGGCTCTCGAGCGTTGGTCCAAAGAACCATCACAGGAAGTATTATGTGTTCGCATGATTGATACACACGCATTGTTCGAATGTTTCATTCGTGATCGTTTCCTGTATTTTAGTCAGCATCGCTATGTGATCCCTTTTCCTAGGCATGACATATTGTATGTTGAGCACGTTTCTCTCATGGATGAGCACGAATGTATGCGGATTGTTCATGAAAAGTTGAAAAGTTTGTATGTTAGGAAGTCACATTCCATGTCTTCCTTGGCATGACACAGTTTCCGAAAGAGCACATGATAGTATGAGCACCAAGCATGGGCACTTCATAGTGATTTGCCACAATTGATTGATTTCGATCAAATAGAAAAGATTCGATCGCATTGTTTGCATGTGTTTGATGAACGGGTTGTCACTCCTTCTCTATGTTCATCAACATTGCATACACAGTCTTTAGAGAAGACAAGATTTTTTTCCTTCACTTTACATGGAATTGGTATGTTCATGGTTTTGTGTTGGAGATGGGTTCGGGAATTCTCAGCCATGGAGATTCTTGAAGACGGCAGAAACAGGACTCTAGACAAAGTTGAAGCAAGAAAGGAGATTCTGAAGACTTTGTGTCGCTTTCGGCGCGGCCCAAAGAAGCAAGCGTTGCAGACCTTTATGAAGTTCAAGTACCGCACGACCCACACATCAGGGTGGGCCGGCGAAGAGTCCCTTCCAGGATTCTGGATGCTGTTGGCGATCTCCCTCGACACCATACAGTTCGGTACTAGTACCTCACTTTGAAAAGGAGGGGATGTCACGTGACACATCCCAACCCTATGTGCCCGTGGACAAGCTACACCACAACAGGGTTCAGTCAGGTTTAGATTAGCAGTGATCTGACACTTTTGTGAGTCTATTCGTAGACCGTGCATGCCCAGTCACTTAGCATAGATGCATATCCTCCGGTTGCACACAGCATGATCATCGGAATTCCCATCAGAATCCATTAGCATCAGTTAGGGGAATTTTCCAGTGCATTTAGCCTATTTTCCTATTTTTGGTTATTTTCACTTATTATTTTTAAGTGACTTTCCTACAAAAGTAGGTAGGGCAATTTTGCTAAGTTTGTATATAAGCAAACTAGAGGTAGCACTATTTGGCAGAAGAGGCAGCAGTAGCACCTTGCTCAACAGGCAACTTCTCAGCAAGACCAACCCCCGCGACTACTCTGGCGTTTTCTTCACAGAAGACCTAGCGTTTTTGCATCAGATCAGCCTTGGCGATTTGTGCACAGCAGATCAGCCCCGGCGTCATCACCACACAGCAGATCAGCCTAGCATTTTTGCATTTGCAGAACCCCGGCGACAGAAGGACCAATTCCAGCCCCTGGCGTTTTTGGATTTCAGCAGAAAATTAAGACCGGCATTATTTACCTAAAATGTAGCAGATTCGGCCCATAAAGACCATCAGTTTTCAGCCCTAAGAAACCTCATTTTTCAGCCAAGAAAACGCAGCCAAAACAGTCGTTTTCAGCCACCGAAACAGTCCCGAAATTCAGCGATTAGAAGATCTCAGAGTTCAGCCATCGTCGTCGTCGTCGTCGTCGTCATCGGCATAGAACAAGTTGCATAGTCCATTGCATACGCATTGTACACCTTTGTGCAATCAAAGAATAGACCACTCTCGCCGACGAGAGTGGGGCCTTCGGAGGAGGGTTTTACAACCTCTCGGTGTCGTATCTCTTCTCTCTCCTTCTCTCAGTCTCATTCACTTGCACGCACAATATCCACTCACTTTGTTCGTGATCACAGTACTCCACAAGACGAAAAGCTCTCTCTTTCCCTAAGGACTAAAAGGAACCTTGAGCAATAAAGATCACTAATCTTGAGAAAATACAACATTCATTCCGCTGCACCTAACAATGGCTGAAATCTGAGATCTTCTATTGGCTGAATTTCGTGGCTGTCTTGGTGGCTGAAAATGACTGTTTTCTTGCTGTTTTCATGGCTGAAAATGATCGAGCTGCCGAGGGGTCATGCTGATGACAAAACGCTAATGATCTGTACCTTTTTGGATGCGTTTAGGGCTGGTTTTGCACCTGCTGAAAACGCTGCAAAGCTGAGTTATCCAAGTTGAGAAAAACGCTACAAATGCTGAGGTTCTGCTGGCTTCTCCTAGCGTTAGTGATTGCTGAAAAAGCGCTGATCTTGCAGGGACAAAAACTCCAGCATGGAAGGTGTGATGGGGATGTTGGGCTATAGGGGGAGACGCCAAGGTAATGGAGATGGAACTTGATGCTGGGGATCTACTGTGGTAGAAAACGCCAAGGATGAGGGAAGGTTGGCGCTAGGGAGTCATGAGGGGGGTACTGCTGAGAAGTTGCCTGTTGAGTGGGAAGCTCCCGTTGCTTCTTCTGCCAATTACTGCTAACTTGGGTTTGCTTATATATTAACTTAGCAAAATTGCCCTATCTACTTCTGTTGGAAAGTCACTTAAAAATAATAAGTGAAAATAACCAAAAATAGGAAAATAGGCTAAATGCACTGGAAAATTCCCCTGACTGAGTCTGATGGATTTTGAAGGGAATACTGATGATCATGCTGTGTGCAACCGGAGGATATGCATCTATGCTAAGTGACTGGGCATGCACGGTCTACGAATAGACTCACAAAAGTGCCAGATCACTGCTAATCTAGACTTGATTGAACTGACTGAACCCTGCTGTGGTGTAGCTTGTCCACGGACACATAGGGTTGGGATGTGTCACGGGACACTCAAGAACCCAAGTTCCTCGTGAACTTAAGAACCAAAGATCCTAGTGCATGGTCGTCACTTGAAGCGGAATGGATACTTCGCATACAGGTGATGAGCATGAGAGAGGCGACGAAGGACTCTCCCCACCAGAAGATTTTTCCAACCCTCCCCCTTCGCCATCTATGCCACGAGTTGTTCTAACTCCTATGGAGATGATGGTCAATTCAATGATGGACATGATGTTGGCACAACAAGAAGCGACTCGCGTCACTTTGGAAGCGAATCGCGTTGCGTTGGCACAACAAGAAACCAATCGCCTTGCTTTGGAACGCGAGCGCGATGAACGAAATGAATGAAAAGCAGAAAGGGATGCCGAGGGTGAAGCTCAAAGGGAGCTACGCACTCAAGAATTTATTTCCCACGTGCTAGCCTCGAAGACCGAACCACCCAAAGATTGTGGAAGTTTATCAAGTCGCGCAAGTCACGATGCGGATTCCAACCATCCAATCATAGAGAAGTTGACTTTCAGTAAGTATGACAGTAAGATGGATGCTACGGTTATTCATTTCTTGGATGCATCAATTTAATGCTTATTTTGCGACAACTAAGAAGACAGGAAATAGCAAAGTTTTGACAGCAGCCATGTACCTTGCCGGTGATGCCATCAATTGGTACCACGCATGGCGAGAGACACAGCTAGCCGTGCACCTAGAGGCAGCCGACGGATTCACGTCCCTTTCCTTCGATTGGGTTGATTTCCAAGACAAGCTCAAGGCGCGGTTTATGCCACCTTAGTACCTCGCACGATTGAAAGACGATTGGCGCTCTCTCAAGCAAAATGGTATGCCAGTCATGTCTTTTTCTAATCGTGTTTTGCAGCTAGGCACTCAATTACGAAAATCGGATGATGAGCGCAAAGAGGCTTTTCTCTTTGGATTGGATGAGTATATCAAGTACGATGTCGAGGTACTCGATCCAATCGATCTCAACAAGGCGGTAGCGATTGCTCTCGCACAGGAGATGAAGCACAACAAGGGAAAGCCTAAGGAGAACAAGACTTCCACAAGTACCTCGCAGACTTCTCAGAACCCTCAGAACGGTAAGAATTGTAAGAATGATAACTCTTCTAACCAATCTTCCAACAGTCTCTCATCAAAGAATTCTTCCAATGAATCTAAGGGTAAGGTTAACACAATTGCTAAACCTAAACTTACTCCAGATGAAAAGGTGGCACAAGGAATTGTAGGAGGATACATCACATTGGAAGAGCAAAGCATTTATTCTAAGGAAGGTCGTTGTTTTTATTGTCACATTAAGGGTCACATAAAAAGAACATGTCCTAAGCTTGAATCGAATGAATCTAAAGAATCCACAGCACCCACTTCCTCTGTCAATGCAATGAATGATAACACGATTGTACCCAAAGTTTCTGGGACCCTCCCATTGATGAATCTCTCATAAAATGTTATGGTCGTACGTCGGGGCATCGTTTTGTCATATTGTTTGACCCAGGTAGTATGCATGATGTGATCAGTTCCTCTCTTGTTGAGAGAGCCCGCCTCGAAGTTAGTCCGAGATCTCCTATCGAGGTCTCTGGCTTTCGTCCCGGCATGGACGCTCTCATCATGGAGGAGTGCCTTGATGTGTTGTTTGCAATTCAACACTGCCTTCACTAGAAGATTTGTTGTTTCTCCTCTCTCAGGATGTGATATGATTTTGGGCATTCGATGGTTTCGTGAGACTAATGCTCTCATTGATTTTGAGGCTAACACTCTTAACTCTCAATGCCAAAAGTGATTCTCCTACTGTCATTAATGGAGAGGATATTGCTCATTCTCTATCTCTCATTGCTAATATGCAGGACAAGATTGAAAGGATTCGGGATAAGGAGACTCTCTCAGTCTCTTTTTCTCCACAGCATGACACACAGAATTTGCATGATTATGAGAAGCCTGATGAATTGAATGATAATGATTTGCATGACAGTGACAAGCATGATGATTTGCATGATCAAGATGTGATTTCTCACAAGCATGATGAGTTGCATGAAGATGATGTGATTGTTCACAAGGATGAGGTATTAGTGAATGCTTTTTCTAGCGAAGCTAACCTCGTTGCAGATTCGATCAATCACGAAGGATCGATCTTGGCTCTCGCACCTAGGTCCAAAGAACCCTCACAGGAAGTATTATGTGTTCGCATGATTGATACGCACGCATTGTTCGAATGTTTCATTCGTGATTGTTTCCTGTATTTTAGTCAGCATCGTTATGTGATCCCTTTTCCTAGGCATGAGATATTGTATGTTGAGCACGTTTCTCTCATGGATGATCACGAATGTATGCGGATTGTTCATAAAAAGCTGAAAGGTATGTATGTAAGGAAGTCACATTCCATGTCTCTTCCGTGGCATGACACAGTACCCGAAAGAGCACATGAAAGTGTGAGCACCAAGCATGGGCATTTCCGTTGTGAATTGCCACAGTTGATTGCTCTAGATCTTAAAAGAAAGATTCGAGCGCATTGTTTGCATGTGTTTGATGAACGGTTTGTCATCGTCGATTTGTTAATCTACATTGCATACAATCTTTAGAGAAGACAAGATTTTTTTCCTTCCCTTTATATGGAATGGGTATGTTCATGGTTTTGTGTTGGAGATGGTTTTAGGAATTTCAGCCATGGAGATTCTTGAAGACAAAAGAAGCAGGTGTCTAGACGAAGTTGAAGCAAGGAAGGAACCACAGAAGACTTTGTGTCGCTTTCGACGCGGCCCAAAGAAGCAAGCGTTGCAAACCTTTATGAAGTTCAAGTACCGCACGACCCACACAGCAGAGTGGGCAACGAAGAGTCTCTTCCAAGATTCCGGATGCTGTTGGCGATCTCCCTCGACGCCATACAATTCGGTACCAGTACCTCACTTTGTAAAGGAGGGGATGTCACGTGACACATCCAACCCTATGTGTCCGTGGGTTCAGTTCAGTCAAGTCAGTCTAGATTTAGAAGTGATCTGGCACTTTTGTGAGTCTATTCGTAGACCGTGCATGCCCAGTCACTCAGTATAGATGCATATCCTCTGGTTGCACACCGCATAAGCATAAGCATTTCCATCAGAGTCAGTTTGGGGATTTTTCAAGTGTCTTTATCCTATTTTCCCTATTTTTGACATTTTTCACTTATTTATTAAGTGACTTTTGTTGGGAACTCAGTAGGGCAAATTGGGTAAGTTAATATATAAGCAAACCCAAGTTAGCACAATAGGGCAAATGAGCAAGGAGCACTACAGGCTACCAAGCAACAGGTGTTCCCTCCCTCTCTCAGCAAGACTCCCCAAGCCATCTTGGTGAGGCCACCTCCCATCGCCATCAAACATACCTCTCCCCTTGGCGTTTTCCTCACAGTAGCCATCGCCATAAAGCTCCTTTCCTTGGCGTTTTTCCCCCTTCAGGCAGCCCAAACCCTAGCGTTTTTGGATCGCCAAAACTCAGCAGATCTCAGTGTTTTTTACTTGAGCTTTCAGCCTTGTAAAACACAGCCATACAAGGTTAAATAGCAGGTCAAATCAGCCTTAAAACGCAGCTTTGCCCCTGCAAATATCCAACGTTTTCAGCCCTCGACCTCAGCCTGAAAAACGCAGATTGACCAGTGCAATACCCCAGCGTTTTTGTCAGCTATATGAGCCTCTTCAAATCAGAGAATTTCAGCCATCAACACAACAGTAAAACAAGGATTTTCAGCCATACGAAAACAGCCCAAGATCTTCCAGATTCTCAGCCATTAAGCCTTTGTGGACAGCAGATAGAATAGAACCAAAAACAGCCCTAAAGTCATCATTGTCGTCATCGACATAGTCCCCGTTGCAGCAGTTAAAGAACAAGAGAAAACAACTAGCAAAAGCCGTTGTTGGGGAGAGAGAGAGAGAGAGAGAGAGAGAGAGAGAGAGAGAGAGAGAGAAAGAGAGGATGATTCTAATCAACTTTATCTACAAGAGTGTTGCATGCGTGTATACAAAGAGGCAACAGGAGTTTCATAGGTGAAACAAAAAGTCTCCACTTTCTAGGCATCGCTTTGATTTGCCTATTCCCCATTAGATTTAAAACCGGAATCTCCCAAAAAAGAATTAATTATATTACATTTTCTAATGGCTTCAATAAAAATAAATTCACTACCTTACGCTAACATAGTGCAAGGAAACTAAACGCTAAAGGAAAGGTAAGGAAGAAAAAATGGATACTCGACCACTTCTTTATATGGAGATGAAAAGTCTTTTGACTGTTCATTTCAATGGGGCTATTTATTTTCTAAACGTACCCTTCACTTATGTATTTGAGATGTTTTGAAAGGACTTTTATTTTTCTAAGATTGGGGGGCCTTACTAGCTCCACTTTTGAAAAAATGAATTAATTTGTTAGATGATCCTTCTAGAGAATGGTAAGGATATATACCCAACACCTAAGGAATGTGACTATTTGAGAGAGAGAGAGAGAGAGAGAGAGAGAGAGAGAGAGAGAGAGAGAGAGAGAGAGAGTAAGTACAATCACGTGCAATGTTTCCATTTTATAGGCAAATGAGACTCTCATTTCATCTCCTCTCCACTCTCTAACTTTCCACATCCTTGAATAACTTTTCACCTTACATCTCTCCATACACTTGACTTTTCACATCCTTAGGTCCATTCATTTTCCCAACGTGATCTCACACTTCCTACTAAGGTTTCTAAACTTTTCATATTCACTTTCAAAGAAATCTTCAATTAAAATGAATTGGGGACACTTATTGTGTTATCTAACAGAAGGGCACCACATGCCAACGGAGAAGAACAAAGAGGATAAAATGGTAGGAATAGGCACCGGATGGCAAGTAGGGCCATGGGATACCGGCAAGGTTGGGAAAAATACCCCCAGCCTGCAGGAGCCTAATGGCCATGAACGAAGCCAAAACCCAAGACTAAACATGGCTAGACACAACCCGGAATGAGAAACCTACCTCACACTGGCCAGGCACAGTCACAAAACAGTCCTCACTCCCTAACACCTGTCTTGGGAGAAACTGGGACCGACTAGATGAACCAACAGAGATGCCTGAACTCTAACACCTTGGCTATGAGAAGCAGCTACATCCAAAAGCATTAAACTCAAAAGCATCTGATAAGAAAACATGTGATCTCCCAAAAGCTGTCAGTGCTGTTGCCACGTCAGCAGCCAACGTATTTCACGGAGATCCGTATAGTGCCATGTCAACAGCCTGTTAGTGTGAATTGCGGAAATGTGGGCACAGTCTTGCCATGTCATCATCCGCTTGAGCAATTTGTGTATGTGGGTCTTGCTTTATTGGATATGGGCTACATTGGATGGGGTACCATAAGTGGGTAAAACTTTATTATTTCGCCCCCACTCGGCGAGGATATGTAAGTTGTGTGGGGGAGCAGGAGAGAGAGCCCACTTGCTGTCCTATGCAATGAGAGTGAAGGAGAAGAGGAGAGAGGCGCAGAAAGAGCCCACGCAGAGAAAACGTGAGAGAGAGAGAGAGAGCTCGTTGGATTTTTGGGAAAAGCCACGCTATGTATTTTTGGGCTTCACATTTGAGTATATGAGTAAGTGACTAGGGGGCCATTCACACTTGGGCCCCCTCACTTATAAGTCTTTTTAACTTATAAGTTATAAGTACAAGGCACTTAGGCCTTTATTCCCTAACAACCTCCCACCTAAAGGCAATGTACCTTGGGAGATCAAAGAATCAGCTAACTATGATACAACAGCTGATCATGCACTTACTCATCCAACACCCATCATCTGACGGCAATATGCAAACCGCTCTGCTGGAAGACTCTTGGTCAAAAGATCTGCAGGATTGTCATCTGTGTGCACCTTGACAAGTGTAATGCTCTTGTCATCAAGCACACTCCTGATAAAATGATACTTCACCTCTATGTGCTTTGTCTTGGTATGAAAAACAGGATTCCTTGTAAGCATAATAGCACTCTGACTATCACAGTGTAGCACAGGAACCGGTGACTTAATGCCAAGCTCTTCTACCAAACGCATGAGCCACAAAGCTTCTTTGCATGCCTCAGTGGCAGCCACATACTCAGCCTCAGTGGTAGACAAAGCAACACATTTTTGCAGTCTAGAAATCCAAGAAACTGCACCTCCTGTGAATGTAAACACATATCCAGAGGTAGACTTCCTGCAATCTGGATGTCCAGCAAAATCTGCATCTGTAAAGCCATGCACAGATGTCTCACTCTTCCCAAAACAAATGCACAAGTCTTTAGTGCCTTTCAAGTATCTCAAGATACACTTCACTGCTTCCCAATGCTTTTTGCCAGGATTGCTCATGTACCTGCTTACCACTCCCACCGCAAATGCAATGTCCGGACGTGTAGCAACCATAGCATACATCAAACTGCCAACGGCTGATGCATAAGGAATCTTGGCCATTTCAGCCCGCATATCATCTGTGTTTGGGCAGTCATGTGCAGTCAGTTTTACATATGGAGGCAGCGGAGTACCAAGTGCCTTTCCCCCATCCATATGAAAACGATGTAGCACCTTATTAACATAATCTCGTTGAGATAGATACAGACGCATGTTACGTCTATCTCGAGAGATACACATGCCCAAAATATGATTAGCATCACCAAGATCCTTCATGTCAAAGCGATTCTTTAAGCTTTGCTGTAATGCATCCAACTCTGTGACATTTTTACCCGCAATAAGCATGTCATCAACATACAAAATCAGCAATAGACGAGATCCATCACTTGCCGTTTTGATATACAAACAGTGATCAGAATTACTTCTTCTGTATCCTTGAGACCTCATGAATGTATCAAACTTGTGATACCATGCACGGGGAGACTGTTTCAAACCATACAAGCTCTTCAAGAGTCTACATACTTTTTTCTCTTGCCCCTTTGACACAAAACCTTTTGGCTGCATCATATAGATCATCTCAAGCAAATCACCATGCAAAAACGCTGTTTTGACATCCATTTGCTTTAACTCCATATCTTCAGAAGCAACCAGGCCTAAAACAAGACGTAATGTGGCAAGCTTTACAACAGGAGAAAAAATCTCATCAAAATCCACACCATGCTTTTGCTTGTACCCTTTAGCAACCAAACGTGCCTTGTACTTAGAAGAAGCATCAGATGTGACCTTGGTCTTGTAAACCCATTTACATGGCAGAGCCTTATGCCCTTTAGGCAAATCAACCAAGTCCCATGTATGGTTTTTCTCCAAAGACTGCATTTCCGAAACCATTGCTTTGAACCATTTCTTACTGTCTTCACGTTGCATAGCCTCTTTATAGCAAGACGGCTCACCACAATCAGTAAGCATGACATAGTCCAAAGACGGTTCATATCTATCGGGGGGCCCACCCGAGTAGACCTACGCACCCAATGATCCATAACAGGTGGATTTTCAGCCTGTAAACCATCAAAAACAGCAGGCTGTTCAGCCGGTTGCATCGCAACAACGGGCGGTCTAGGAGCATCAACCTGTTCCCCTACCTGTGGTGCATCAATGGCAACTTGTTGGGGCTGATTTTCAGCAGCTAATGGCGGATTTTCAGCACCATTTTCAGCATGTAAAGGCTGCTGAACATTGGGCCTTCTTGGTTGTCCATATGTAACATCTTCACGAAAAACAACCCGGCGCACTTCCTCGACCTTTGTGGGTTGTTTGTGCATGCAATTCTCATTGAAGATGACATCATTGCTGCGTATGATTTTCCGTAATGCGGGATCCCATAATCTATACCCCATTTCACCATGCTCACCATATCCTAGGAAAATGCATTTATGAGACTTTAGTTGTAGTTTGGTGCGCAGTTCACTCCGGATGTGAACATAGGCCTCACAACCAAACATTCTTAAATGTGCATATGAGGGTGGCTTGCCAGACCACACCTCCTCAGGCACCTTTCCACCCAAAGCCTTGCTAGGTGAGCGATTAATCAAGTGAATAGCTGTTTGCACAGCTTCTGCCCAAAAACCATGAGGTAATGCAGCATGTGACAGCATACTCCGAACTTTCTCTTGGATAGTCCGGTTCAACCTCTCTGCAACTCCATTCTGAGAGGGATTAAAAGGAGCCGTGAGCTCTCTTTTAATACCTTTAGTAGCACAAAAGTCAATAAATGCTTTTGATACATACTCCCCCCCATTGTCTGAGCGCAAAGACCTAAGCTTCTTGTCAGTTTGATTCTCAACAAACGCAAGAAACTTCTTGAAAGTATCCAAAACATCGCTTTTAGCACGTATTGGATACACCCACACCTTACGTGTAGCATCATCGATAAACGAGACAAAATATTTCTTTCCCCCTAAGGACAACTGTGGCATTTCACATACATCGGAATGCACTAAGTCTAACCTGTCAGACTTCAAAGAAAGAGACCTTTTGTGCGGTGTTTGACTATGCTTACCATAAATACAGTGCTCACAATGAGAAAAATCAGCATACCTCAAACACGGCAAATAACCACAACGAGACAGAGTTTCCATTCCTCTTTTACTCATGTGTCCCAACCGGCCATGCCACGAAGAAACACTTGGCTGCTCGGTTACGGCGACAACATGGTCACGCACACTAGATACATGCAAAGGATACAAAGTGTCCGATTTACAACCCTTGGCTACAATCCGGGCCCCTTTACAAATTTTCCACTTGCTATCACCAAAAGTGGTGTGATAGCCTGCATCATCTAGCTGCCCTATACTAATCAAACTCTTCTTGAGTTGTGGCACATGACGCACTTTGTGCAAAACAAAAGTCATACCATCAGCAAAAGAAAACTGGACACTGCCAATACCTGCAATGTCACATGCATAGTTATCTCCCAAATAAACAGTGCCCTGCACCTCACCTGAGTACTGTGTAAACCAATCCCTATGAGGTGTTACATGAAAGGAGGCACCTGAATCAAGAATCCAAGTATGCATGTCCACATCAGAACCCATAGCAAGGGTATGTGCATCCACAGAAGAGGCATTGAGTACATCAGTGCTGCTGTCACTGTCACAACTACTAGCAACATTGATTTCCTCAATCAACACAGTGCTCTTCTTGGCATTTCCCTTGTCCTTTGCATCAGTTTCAGCACTCTTGTTCTTCTCTTTCTTCCACTCATAGCATTCCCGTTTATAATGCCCTTTCTTTCCACAATGATGACACACAACATCTTTCCTACGAGATTTGCTGCGTGCCCTGTCCTTACTGTCAGATTTTTCCCTCTGTTGAGACCTGCCTCTCAAGTGCAATGCATTAGAAGACCCACCTGTGGTGTTCTTCCTGTTCATCTCTTCCATCAAGAGAGAACTCTCTACATCTGCATACTTAAGTGACGCACTTGAGTTACTAAGAGCTGTCCGGAATACATCCCAACTCTCGGGCAATGTGCATAGCAGAAAAGTAGCTTTGAACTCCTCATCAATCGTGAATTTCAGCTCTGTCAGTTGGCTGAAAATAGAATTGAATTCATTGAGGTGCACTGACATGTGCGTGCCCTCCTTCATGCGGAGATCCATAAGCTTCTTAAGCCAATACACTTTACTGGCAGCACTCTGCTGTGCATACAACTCGTCTAAACGCTTCCACATGCCCCGTGCTGTCTGTTCATTCTCTACATTGAAGAGTAAATTGTCAGACACCGAAAGCATGATCGTGGAGCGAGCCAACTCGTCCACTTCTTCCCATTCTTCAACCTCCATATCAACCGGTTTCACACCCTGTAACTTAATAGGTTTCGCTTGTTTCTTCTGCAACAACACATTATAACATTGCTTCTTCCATATAGCAAAGTTATGGGCACCTTCAAGCTTGCGAATGTGCAACAAATTGCCACTTTCACTGCTAGAAGCCATTCTGAGTGATTGCAAACACTGAAACCCTGTTTTGCCGACCTAAACACGCCCAAATGTGCGCAATCGGGCAAAAAACAGCTTGCTGTTACAGGAAAACAGCGAGCAAATTTCATGCGAAATCACCCCAAAACAGCGTACATTCACTGCCAAACCCTTACCAAAGGTTTCCACAAGGTGTATACATCATTTGCTTGCTGAAATTCCCTGTTTTAGGGCAAAAATCAGACCTGTAAACACCTGTTTTGCTGAATTTTCAGAACCTCGTTGGTGGAAACACCTGTAAGATTGACCTGTGAGACTTGCCCTAGTGAAATTGCATCAAATTGACCCCGAAATTGGTCAATTTCAGCAGAAATAGGTTGCTGTTCCCTAGTTTTTGAAACCCTAATTTTGGGGAAACTGTCACCGGAGGTTGATTCTACACGGTGAGAGGATCCCTTCGCGACAGAGCTGATCGAAAACGGTTGAATATCCTTCCCGCAGCGAGCAAAAACAGAATTCTGATATGTGTTGCGAAGATGGCTCTCTTGGAAACCCTAAAGCTCTGATACCATGTGTGGGGGAGCAGGAGAGAGAGCCCACTTGCTGTCCTATGCAATGAGAGTGAAGGAGAAGAGGAGAGAGGCGCAGAAAGAGCCCACGCAGAGAAAACGTGAGAGAGAGAGAGAGAGCTCGTTGGATTTTTGGGAAAAGCCACGCTATGTATTTTTGGGCTTCACATTTGAGTATATGAGTAAGTGACTAGGGGGCCATTCACACTTGGGCCCCCTCACTTATAAGTCTTTTTAACTTATAAGTTATAAGTACAAGGCACTTAGGCCTTTATTCTCTAACAAGTTGGTGAGACTTGTGTCTTCTTCTGCTTCTGTTGCTTCTAGGGTTTTGTTAGGTGCAGCGGTTTGTGCTTTGATGAGTGCTCCGAATTGTGCTCAAGGTTCCTTTTGTTCTTATGGAAGGTAGAGCCTTCCGTTCTTAATGAGAGAGTGCTATGATCAAAAACAAAGTGAATGGACACTATGCGTGCAAGTGTATCAGACTGAGAGATAGAGAGAGAAGAGAATACGACACCAGAGACGTCATAAAATCCTCCTCCGAAGGCCCCACTCTCGTCAGCGAGAGTGATCTACTTATGATTGCACAATCTTGTACAATGGGAATGCATGTGATTGATGCAAGTCTTGGCTATGTCGGCGATGACGACGAGACCGATCTAAGGGTTGAAATCTGCAATCTGGTATCTGCTGTCCAAAAACGCTATGCGTTGAAATCTGCGATTCTTTAAGGCTGAAAACTGATGGTCTTTCCGGGCTGAATCTGCTGCTCTTTAGGCTGAATCTTGCTGGTCTTTTAGGGCTGAACTTGAAGGTACTTCATTGCTGAAAACGCCTGCTGAATACTGCCAAAAACGCTAGGTTTATGAGGAACAAAAATGCTAGGTTGATGGGGAACAAAAATGCTAGGTATGCTGGTCCTTGCAAAAACGCTGGCTGAGGAAATCTGTGGCGATGATCTGGTGTTTCCAACAAGCAGTCATCCCTAGTGTTTTGCATCCCACTTCCTCTGTCAATGCAATGAATGATAACACGATTGTACCCAAAGTTTCTCAGGACCTCCCATTGATGAATCTCTCATAAAATGTAGGGGCACCGTTTTGTCATATTGTTTGACCCAGGTAGTATGCATGATGTGATCAGTTCCTCTCTTGTTGAGAGAGCCCGCCTCGAAGTTAGTCCGAGATCTCCTATCGAGGTCTCTGGCTTTTGTCTCGGCATGGACGCTCTCATCACGGAGGAGTGCCTTGATGTGTTATTTGCAATTCAACAAGCTGTCTTCACTAGAAGATTTGTTGTCTCTCCTCTCTCAAGATGTGATATGATTTTGGGCATTCGATGGTTTCGTGATGCTAACCCTCTCATTGATTGGGAGGCTAACACTTTCACTCTCAATGCCAAAAGTGATTCTCCCATTGTCATTCATGGAGAGGACATTGTTCATTCTCCATCTCTCATTGCTAATATGCAAGACAAAATTGAACGGATTCATGAGAAGGAGACTCTCTCAGTCTCTTTTTCTCCAAAGCATGACACACAGGATTTGCATGATTATAAGAAGCATGATGATGATTTGGATGATAATGACAAGCATGATGATTTGCATGATCAAGATGTGATTTCTCACAAGTGTGAGGAGTTGTGTGAAGATGTGATTGTTCACAAAGATGATGTATTATAAGAAGCATGATGATGATTTGGATGATAATGACAAGCATGATGATTTGCATGATCAAGATGTGATTTCTCACAAGCGTGAGGAGTTGCGTGAAGATGTGATTGTTCACAAAGATGATGTATTAGTTGATGCTTTTTCTAGCGAAGCTAACCTCGTTGCAGATTCGATCAATCACGAAGGATCGATCTTGGCTCTCGAGCCTAGGTCCAAAGAATCCCCTCAAGAAGAACCGATCTTGGCTCTCGAGCCTAGGTCCAAAGAACCCTCACAATAAAGGATTAGTACCTAGAATCCTTACAGTGGTATCAGAGCAATTTTTTTCCCCGGACCCGAAGGTTGTGAGCCTCTCACCCTCGCCACTACTCTCTCCCCCCCCTTCCCGGAGTTGCATGGAAGCAAAAGAAAGATGGAATTCCACTTCTTCATTGATGGTATGAGGTAACATGAATTTATCTGTTCCAATTACATAAAATAAAAGACAAAGACGCAGATGGATGTGTGCGGCGTGCCACGTATCCAATGATTTTTTGGGAAAATTTTCTCTTGGTGACTCGTCATGTGGCATTTCGTGGGGATGTGACTCCTTGCGTACCCTTTCCTCGGATGGTGCCTCTTCGAACCCGCCTTCAAGCGAAAGGGCGGTAGGCAACCACCCCTTCCCCAATGATCGCACCCCTTTCTACTCCCAGATTGTGCACGTGTGCACCTTTTTCCTAGCGTTGGCTTCTCCTATCACTTGGCGGGCTGCTTCACTGAAACGCTGCTGGGCTGAATTTCTGCCACACAAACCTCTTCGCTGGCTTGTTTTTACGCTAATAACCAGCAACGATAAAGTTTATTAATACCCTTTACGTTTTTTAACTTGGCCACCACATTTCACTTTAATTAAAGAGGCCAAGTGCCCGGCCAAGCCTCATGTGAAAGCACCTTTTCATTAAAAAAAACAAAAACAAAAGGACAAACCACCAGATTAGATGGCTGGAAGCCATCGTTTACAGCAAGCGTCACACTCTCTGTCACTCTCCCGCGCTGGCCTACTGTGCACTTTGCGCGCGCGGAAGTTTTCGCCATCATGGTCAACGACGCATTCAATGTTCCAATTCCAATTCTCTCGTATATAGACGGGATTCCAGATACCTTCCTCCCAAAAACCCACCCTCTTCAGGTGCCTCTCCCGGAACCAGAACCAGAGCTTCTCCCGGAAGCGGAACCTCTCTCCGAACAAGTACTTGCACTTGTTCCCGCATTGGCACCTGTAGCAGTGAGCCCTCTTTTAGAACCGGTTCCACAATACCTATTACTCGCTCCAGAGACCAACCCCATACAGCATATCGTCATGCCACACAGATCAATTACTCCTACTGAGCAATCACATGGCCGGATCACAAGATGGCAACGACCATAATATGCCGAAGGACCCGATAGCAATTCTCAAAGCGCAGATGGCAGCACTTTCCCGGAACCTCACATCAATTCATACTCGCTTCGAGCAGATGCAGACGCAAAACACTTCTCGGAGTCGTCCTACTGCTTCTCGGACGATTAATGCTGTTTATCCGCCATCTTCTTTCGACGCTTCAATGGTCGACCAGGAAGAACTACTCAAACAAAAGCCTTCGGAACTCAAATTTTCTCACTCAAAGCATGGTTTCTCAGAGACAACTAGACGCAAAGTACCTTCGTGCAAGTAGCAAAAGTCTCAGCATGAATATTCTTGGAAATGTTACAGTTCTCAGCAACCAACTTCTTATTCGAATCATCAGCAACAGAAGCAGCAATATGAAGCTTCCAACGAAATCATCAGCGATATGAAGATGGGCTTACTTAGTGGCACATATATCCGACCCTAGTCGAGTACTCGATCGTGAACTCCGCGATGCTGGACAAGTTCCCCCTCGCGAGCCATGCCCTACATTTAAGTCTTTCTTATCTGATGGTGGTAAAGTTGAAGATTTACTGATCCTATCCTTGTACAAGAGGATCCTTCAGAGGTCTAAGGGGCGACAACTTCCTCAACCTCCCCCTTGTCAAATGGAAGCCTTAATACCCGTTGATAAAGCTGAAGATTTTCGTTCTTATGTGACAACCAACAAGCACATAAACCCTTCTTTGACTGTGATCTAGGCAGGAAAATTCGCCTCGTCACCGCCCTTGCAGAATACAGTCTTTGTCTCTAAACAAATACCGGATGCTATGGTGAATGATAATTCTTCAAACTTGAAGATTCCAGTCCTTACCTTCAGCGGTGCAAAGGATAAAGCAGATACAGACTCTTGCAGCATGACTTTAGTTACTGCAAATGAATCTTTGGACACAACTTATTCTATTGATAAACCTTTACAGATGGATATACCTCCAAACACTACTCTGTCTCAGTCTACGACATCCCTTCAAGAGGATTTTACTGTTCTAGACAAACCAATGGATTACTTTACAGATTTCCAACCAGTGGTCATCGCTCAATAGACAACTCAAGTCAGTTTACCAATAATCTCACTTGAAGCAGATACAAATTCAATCTTTTCTTGGACAAAGCTCGAAGTTACAAATAACTTTGACAAAGGCACTTATCAAGTTGCAGATATGATCAGTTTTTCAGTTTGGCAAAATAGTCATGGTCAATAACAGTGCCATGATATGAGACTTAACAGAAAGAGCTTTGGATGTAGAAGCACTACAACAATACATTTCCTTCTCCCGGAGTTTTCTTCAACTACCCTGGGTTTTATTTAGAGGAGGGAATGTTACGATTGTGACTATGTTGCAATATTATATCTACTTCTAGTTGCAGATACGCGAAGTGCCATGCCAAGGAGGACCCCTACGCTTGGATGGTCACGACCCTTCGCTCAAGAGACGTGCCTCTTCGTCAAAAGCCACACTCCTTCGACGACTAGTCACACCCCTTCGCTCTACAGGTGCGATTCTTTGCCCAATGGTTGTAGCTCTTCGCCGAAAGGATGTGTCTTTACGTCTAAAGTCATGTCTCTTCACCAGGAGACATGTCTTTTCATTTGTGTCTCTTCGTCTCCTATATAAGGAGCCTATTGTACTCAGTATTCAACAAGTCATTTAATGAATCAAACACAGAGTCTTCTGAGTCTTTCTTTGAGTTCAGTTCAGTTCTTAAGTCTTAATCATGAGTTTAAGTACTTAATAAAGGATTAGTACCTAGAATCTTTACATGGTCACACATTAATTGTATGCATCCGTTCTTGAGCAGGAGCTGAGTAGATGGGCAGAGCGAGAGGGCATAGGAGCACCAGGGCAAGCAGGTTTCAGGAGAGGTTTCTCCACTCTTGACCAGATTCTGACACTCAGAGCTATTATTGAGGAGGGTAGACACCATGGCAAGAGGATCTATTGTAGCTTTGTGGATTTCCGCAAAGCTTTTGACACAGTGTCGAGAGCCAGACTTATATGCAGACTACAGGACATGGGTGTGCCTACAAAGATGATATGGGGTATTCTGGCTCTATACAGGAGAGTGATGGGGCGGGTACGCACCATTGAGGGAATGCCTGACATGGTCCACTCCACTATTGGAGTAAAGTAGGGATGCCCCCTATCCCCGACTCTTTTTGGGATGTATGTGGATGAGTTTTGAGACTATGTAGAGCGTCAGGGAGATAGGGGGGCTCAGCTAGCAGGGACATGGATTCTGTTGTTACTATATGCTGATGATATTGTGGTGATTTCTGACTCTCTAGAGGGGATGCAACGTCGTTTGGATGCTCTGCATACATTTGCTCGTGACAGTGGATTGTCTGTCAATCTGGGGAAAACCAAGGTTATGGTGTTACACCACAGTGGGTCAGGAGGTCGGCACCCACATTTACGTATGGCAAGGAGACTATGGAGTACACAGATGCATATACTTATCTTGGGGTAGTCTTCGATGGACCGTGTTTTCACTAAGGAGAGCATTGGAGACTAGACTGACGAGGGCATATGTAGTCTGGGAGGACCGGAGAGGATGTGTTCGCAGGTTCAGTTTCAGGAACCGCGAACAAAGCTCTGGCTTTTTGACTCTGTAGTGACTCCAGCTATGCTCTATGGAGTTCAGGTATGGGGACCCTCAGTAGACCACCATGGGAGATCTGGCAACACAGATGGATGGAGATGTATGGAGAGGCCTCTGGTCTCTATGATTGCTCGGATGATTGGGGCTAAGGCCTCAGTACCACATGAGATTATCCGAGCCGAGCTAGCCGCCCCCCCCCCCCTGTCCCGTGGTGGAGGCATTGACTAGATCAGTATCCTTTATACACGGTCTATGGGATCTCCCCAGGGACAGATAAGCTCGGCTTGCCCTGGTGTCATCCCGACAACTAGCTCTACAGGGTGATACAACATGTTGGTATGGACAAATGACAGCATGGTTTCAGTCGCATGGTCTCAACATGGATAGATTACCTCCGCTTCAATACTCCCTGGATGCACCCTCCCTGTCTCTCACACAGATAGAGATCACCAGACTCGTACGTCAGGATCTGATTCAGCTAGATACCAGAAGCACATGGGTACAGCCGACACAAGAGTTGGGCACGAAGATGGCCTTCTACAGAGAGCATCTTCTCCAACTCACGGAGGACGGCTTTGTGGCTAGGCCTGCATACATGGATACACACTTATCTCATGGGATAAGATGCGCTATTGGACAGATACGCACATTCTCACATCAGCTCCAGATCAAGACTAGCCGATTTCGAGGGGTCCCAGTAGGGGCTAGGATATGTCACCTATGTAACTTAGAGCCAGAGACAGAGTTGCACTACACGTCACTGCCCAACATAATATTAGATACGTTGCCGCTTCCACTGCCTGTTTAGAGAGTGTTTCGGACCTTTTCTAGAGTCATGAGATACAAGGATCAAAGATGTCTCGGATTGTTCCTACTAGAGCTGCACAGACTTAGGGAGAGCTTGCTGAGGACATCAGGGGAAAGATAGTCTCAGAGACGAATCATAGATTTCTTTACACCAGCCATAGGAGAGCCAACGGAGCAGTCATTACAACAGATCTCAGAGCCTACTCATACTAGAGGTACGTTGCTTGACCGAGCCGCTGAGCTTGGCAGATCCAGATGCCCACGACCTTGTGGGGTCTCCCACTACTGACGAAGGCTGCAACAAAAGATACAAATCATTCTAGCTCGACATGCAAGACGCCCAACCAGAGTACTGACCATGGAGGAGGTCGATGAGATTTGTTAGTGACCGATGAGAGATTTCATCTGAACCCACAACCCCCCCCCCCCCCCCCCCCCTTTATCCTTAGTGTTTTAGTGTTAATGTTAGTTCTTTGTAACCTTGTAATTTCCGTACTCAGACATGGTATCAGATTCACCAATTGTAACTTTTTGGTCTCATAGGTCATTTTGGCCTTTTGAAGACGTTAATATAACATTTCATTTCATTTCTCTCTCTCTCTCTCTCTCTCTCTCTCTCTCTCTCTCTCTCTCTCTCTCTCTCGCGCGCGTGTGGTGATCTCTCTCTCTCTCTCTCTCGCGAGCGCGCGTGTGGTGATCGCACCTTTGCAAGCTCTAGAGGGTCGTCCTTGCTATTTTTATTCTTCATGTTTGAGAACCGCAGTAGCAGAGGGAGGGGGAGACAACAGGTAGCAACACCGCTAATAAAGAGTACGCTGTTAGAGGTGTGTAGCGATT
>NC_140936.1:16226505-16394005 GCF_014529385.1 Adiantum capillus-veneris | reverse complement strand
TTTCTCCATGTTCCCCCATCCGTCTGAGTGACCCGGCCTCCCGTGGTGATCCAGTGAAGGTCCCCATATCTCGGTTCCATAGAGCAATGCTGAAGCCACCAAGGTGTCAAAGAGCCAGAGCTTCGTCCGGGGCTCTTGAAACTGAACCTACGAACACATCCTCTCCAATCTACCCAATGCTGCGTGGGCTCTATTAAGTCTGGTCTCTGCTGCTCTTCTGAGTGAGAATGTAGGTCCGCTAAAAACCACTCCAAGGTAAGTGTAAGCGTCTGTGTACTCCACGGTCTCTTGGCTGTATGTGAATGTAGGTGCTGACCTCCTGATCCACTGTGGGGTGGTATTAAACACCATAACCTTGGTTTTACCCAGGTTGACAGACAAACCACTTTCGTGGGCAAACGTATGCAAAGCATCCAATTGACGTTGCATTCCCTCTCGGGATTCGGAGATCAACACTATGTCATCAGCATATAACAAAAGTGGAATCCATGTCCCTACCAACTGAGCACCTTTATCCCCATCGCTGTCAATGTAGTGAGAAATCTCATCCACATACATACCGAAAAGAGTGGGAGAGAGCCGGCAGCCCTGCTTCACCCCAATAGTGGAGTGAACCGGTGTGGAAAGTCCCTCCGGGGTTCGTACATGCCCTACTACTGATCTGTACAATGCCATGATCCCCCAAATGAGTTGAGAGAGAGAGAGAGAGAGAGAGAGAGAGAGAGAGATGAACTGAAATGAAATGTTATATTAGCGTCTTCAAAAGGCCAAAGTGACCTAACAAGATGACAAAAATGAAATGACAAATGTCACAATAAAATACTATGGAATCCTAAACTACTAGGTGTGAACTAAGCAGCTAGCTGGGATAGCTAGATCACAAGAGATCCAGCATCGGTCGCTGGCGGATCTCATCAATCTCCTCCAGAGAGAGAGAGAGAGAGAGAGAGAGAGAGAGAGAGAGGGCATAGCTGTGAAATGTGTGATTTCTGAACTATTTGTTACAGCAGAATAATGTGCAGTTTCTGAACTTACTGTTTGAAAGCATAAGCTTCAGCTTCATGGTACGGTGCTGTTCAGTATGAAAGGTCACAAAGGAGGAGGAGGAAAGCCAAGCCAATGGAAGGGAGGTTTAGCCTCTGGTGAAAGGGAACCTCTCTTTCCGAGGCTTCATGTCAGCGAAACTGAGAAAGCAGGGCCAAAGGCACCACCCAGAAACAAGATGGCTCTTTATGAACAGTTTACTGTCCCCTCTCACCGTTTTTATCAACCCAATCAAGGGTCTACGTTTCATCAACCGGTAAGCTGGATTGGTTAACAATTTATGGTTAAATGTTTGTAGAGAACATTACCAAAATACCCTTGAAATTTGTGGAAATTCCCAAAATATCCCTCAGATATTTTAAATTCCCAAATTACCCGTGTACCAATGTTTTTTCCTTTTTGACCATAAGGATCTCTCTTTAATTGTCGTAGACACATTTTTTCTCCACCGAGTTCACAAATAGAGACATTTGTGTCTAGAAAAAATGAACCATTTCATCATAGAGCCCACAATACCATCTGAAATCATATAGAAAAAGAGAACCAATCTTCTATGAAGAGTTGCAATGAAAAATGTCTTTGGAGATGTTTGTGAGATTAATAAGGGGTCTTTTGGAAATTTGGGAAAAAATGACGTCATTTTGGGAATTTTGGAAGAATATGAGGGGTATTTTGGGGATCTCCACAAATTTCAGGGGTATTTTGGCAATTTCCATGTTTCCATGGCATGTGTGAAGGATACAGTGGGTGGCTGCCTTCTTATCTATCACTCCTGTCACTTCGCATGCTCTGTGTTGTATCGCATGTAAAGTAAGCTTGTTGACTCTGAAGGGGTCGTCCTTCGTGAGTTGTCTTCACATGCACATCTACAAGGGTTATATAGATATCTTTTCCTTTGTAAGAAATTATTAATTGCTAGCACGTTTGTCTGGCTGGTTGTTTTCTTGCTACAGTATGGATCTGGATATCCTTACATTCCTCACTATATTCCTTCGGCAGCATGTGCAAGTGCTAACACTGTTCCGACATACTCCCAACCATCTCAAGTCACAAGCAGCAGTGGCATTACTAGTGGTAGTATGGTGGTAAACATGGAATCCCATAAAGCTCCTAGGATTCAAAAAGTGGGCAACTCGTCACCTTGCAAGATTTTGAGAAGTTGGACAGAGGTCAGTGTTGAATGCCTCACAAATGATGTACCACAACAAAGAGGGAAATTCAGATCTTCCCTCAACAATGACATGCGTGAATGTACCAACTGCCTTGGAAACATACCGACTGGTAAGGAGAGGACATGCACGTTAGACAAAACTGAGAGCTCACATGAGGTGATGAGTACTTTAAAAAAAGGTTTCAAGGGTATGCATCCTGAAAGTTTAATGAAGCCAACCAAGTCTGGTGTCGCAGCCAAGATGCAAACAGAGGATTCAGGGTACAGCCATGATTTGATAACTCAATCCTGGACAGCTGATGAGTGTTGCGTCATGCAATATGATTCTTCTTTTGAACTCAAAATAACAGAAGAGAGTGGAGCCATTCTAGCTGCAGAGGACCAAAATCTGTTTGCAGAAGGTCAGGGTTCAGAATCTGCTCTTGCATCGGAAAAATCTTCAAGAACTCAGCCATGTTGTAGTGCACTCCAAACTTCTCTTCCAGACGTGAAGAAGGGAGATAAAAGCGAAGGGGTTGAGTTGGGCAATTCAGAAATCAAACGTTGCAAGGAGCTTAAGACAAAGGACCAAAAACATGATGTGTCCCAACCTGCTTGCAGTGGAGGTTCCCCTGACAATTCAGCTGATTTCATGCCTGTAATCAAACCAAAGGATGTAATACTTGCAATTGGGCAGCAACAGTTTTGGAAAGCACGCAAAACACTTCTTCGGTGCGTGTCTGATCATATGTACCATTATTATTGGGTGAACCAAAAGTGCTTAATTTGAAGGCTCCATTGTGCTGCAGTGTTTACTTTGCAGTTATCCTTGTCAACCCAGGTGGATAAAGCCCATATCCTGCTATTGGGTCTACAAGGGATTTTAAAGAATGTGTCAGAAGATAAATATTAGAGGGAGGCTTTTGGAAGCATGAAGCTTGCCTACCATTATATTTAACTGGCTCTCTAAGGAGTTCGTATTCGGTTCCGTTTTATGGCAAGCTTCCTAAGCCTGTTTAATTTCCTTCATACAGGAGGAATACTTGCTGCATTCTATAAGTACTTAGCAGATAAGAGATAAAAAAGGGCCATGTGCCGCAACATTTGATTGCAATTTGGCTCATATCTGTTAGTCTCCATAGAGAATAAAATTGTAGGTGTGTGCATACTAACTACTCCTTTGGAATAACGTGAATGGAGGTTAAATCAAAGAGATTGGAATCTTTTCTGAGCTGCTAAGTTATTTTGAGATCGCCAGCTGTGTATGAGACACACCACACTATAGGTGCCGTGGTGAGAGTGTAGTTTGTGATTGCAAAATGTTAAAAGGGAGCGAGAAAAGACCTTCAAGAGGTGGTGCGTTCTGCTGGCTTCTTCTCACAGCCTGGTGTCATGTCAGACTGCCGCAATCTAAAAGCATGTCAGACTGCTGCACTATAGTATGAGCATTCAGATAATGAGGTAGAACTTCTTGGCTAGTTTCTTGAAACAAATATGCAGCGTGTAGGTGCTGTGGGGCTAGGAGATGCTCTTAAGGCGTGCATTGTGCAAGAAACACTCAAAGTTTTGTCAGGCCTTAAATAAAGAAACTTACTAAAACTGTGCTTGTCACGTAACTGTAGAGGACTCTTCTATCAACTGTCACACTTCGAGCTGTCTTTTGTTTATTGGGACTCAGTCATCCTTATAGCAGTATCGGGGGCTACTAACAACTGCCCTCATTCGGTTTTGAAGGGAAAAGGAAATATGAGTTGTTAACTTACAGTGTACGGTCCTTATGTTTAATGCAGGCAACAGCGGATCTTTTCAGATCAAGTGTTTCAACTACACAAACTCATCATGGTACTCTACATTCTTGTCAAGCAGAACATATTTCTACATCTTTGGGGTCTTAATCTAAGTGTTAAATTGGAAAACAGATTCAGCACCTACTGGCTGAAACCCCAGGGACATTAATTGATGAAGCAGTGCACTTTGAGACAGTTGGGGAATGTGAAGCTCCACCTCGTCTGACCAAAAGGACAATGAATTCTGGTAATTGTGCTCGTAATGATGGAAACTCAAAGAAGGGAAGTAAAAGTCAGTCAGCTGATGTAGAAGGTTCCCCAGCTGTCAGCAAAGATGTCAACAAGGAGGTGAAGGTTTTGTCGCCAGACTCAATTCATGGCGGGATAAGTTCATGGGGTTATCCTAGCTTTGGGCAGTGGATTGGTGGTCCAATGGCTGCGGACGGGCAGCCTTATGGCTATCAGCCATTAGCCGGAGCTTTGCCACCAGGATCAGCTTTTGGTTTGCCATATGGATCAGCATTATCAGGGTCGGCATCGCCAATGGTTTCGTTTTGGATGCCTTACTGTGGTCAAAGACAAGAGCTTCCAGCAGAAATGGGTGCAAATTATGGGCCTGCTACTGTCGCAAAGGTCGATGGAAGTGGTTTCATGGGCCGGAATTTTGGCTATTTCTCAAATGATTTTGCAAACTCTTGGTATATCATGCAGCATAACAATTTGAATAATCAGAGGATGCACTCTGGTAAAGCTGCCCCCACTGGTTCAGGTGCTTCAGTTAACAAGGCACCAGTTACTACTGCTCGGGGTATGAAGACATCTTGTTTTCCTGGGTTAGCATATCATTGGGGCATCGGCAGCCAAGCTGCTGGTCCATCAAATACTGAAGGGTTCGAGGCTTCTGGCCAACAAAGTGAAATCTCATCACCCTCTATTGCGGCCAGACTTGCACCACCTTTGACACCATCTGCATGTGCTGCTAAAAAGCTTATTGTTAGTAACAATGAAGTTCAAGGTGGCCTAGGGCTGAAATTTGATATGGTGCTCAGCTCTGATTCTAGGAGATCTGTGGAAAACGACGAAGATGGGAATGCTAAAATGTTCTCAAAGGTTCACGAAGAAGGTGGTAGGTCTCCTGTTGATGATCGGTTGGAAGATGCTAGTGTACTTATATCGGATGTAGGTTGTGCTTTGGAGCTTTTTCCTCTTGTGCCGGCCTTGCGGAATCAAGAGCGTGATCCAAATGCAGTGGAGGAAGGGCGGGGCCATGTAATCAGGGCTGTTCCTCGTCGAGCAATAGCTGCATCAGAGTCAGCTGCTGGAATCTTGCTTTCTCTTCAACGAGAGAAACAAAATAGGCCACGAATGAGGTTGTGTTAATGCTTTTTACCTGGGGCCATACTTGCTGCATCCTCCAGCTGGCAGTGTTTTTGATGCTGTCTTCTCATGGGAGTGTTGGCCTGGGAATCCAGTTTCTATACGAGAGATTCTTCAGTGTGTCAATTGGTGATTTCCATGATGAGAGTGTCTAACCAATGGAGGACTTCGTACATAAGTCAGCCTTAGGAAACAAGGAGTTATTTCTTCCTGTTCCTGCCAGCCTTAGGGACAATAGAATCAATCAGATTGTCAAGGCAATCAGATTGTCAAGGCAATCGTTATTCTGTGGTATATGCAGCGGTGTGCAACTATTTTACTGATTAGTTTAGATCTCTTTGGAATTATTGGGGTCTCCACCCTTTGTGGGTATCGGCGGGTTTGTTTTTGCTTCATTTTGTGAGAGGAATGAAGTTCTGTAAAGATGACGGGGCGTGTGCAGGATATGTGAAAGACACGTCATGTTTGCAGAGAGAAACCTGAGTGGCTTCTTCCCTTTGTATGTAATCCTTCTGTCGAGGAAGGTTAAAAAGCTGGCCCTATGTTACAAATTGACTGTTTTGTCTGTCTCTAATACATGCTTCAGTTTCTTTTGAAGAGATTGTTCAAGTTGTCATGCCTGCCTGTGAGGACTGAATATGGGCCTTTCCTATCCAATGCAGTGCACTGGATTTATGTGGGTAACTTTATCTTCTAAAACCATCACAGTTTCTTCTCAGGGGCTGTCCATCGTGGATCTTTTTATTTATCTTGGCTCTATTGTGTTTGGGTGTTCTTGTGCATGACACTTTTACTGGGATTTGTGTTTTCGGTGTCGACAGCTCTTGAATGATGCCCTCGCACTACTAGCATTTTCATGGAGTCATTTCCACATCTTGGGTTCCTCCAGAGACTTGCAGACCACTGCTTGTGGAGATACTCGTCTAAATGGCAGCCATGATGTGATTCCAAAAGTCAGTTTGTGCATGGAATGATAGCTCACCTCGCAGGAACCATGTTACACATTGTAGCGAGTGTTTCTTGGCCTTCTAGAACAAGCCTTAGTGAAGAAGGGAGCTAGGCATACATTGATATCTCCTTTGTTTTGTGATTTATAAATTACTCCCTTCATTTAAGAGCCTCATATGACTGCACATCTTCTTCATTATATAGTTTCTAAAATACTCCCTCCATTTAAGAGCCTCACATGACTTCTTTTCATTCTGTTCTTTCAGAAGGCCCAATTGCCCATGATGGAGCCTTCACCTTGCTAAGCTAAAGAGGAGAGAAGAGCTTAAGTGGTGAGATCACTCCTCGTCAAGTCCTTTTCGAAGCGCCTTAAGGTAATGGTGGGCTGGATTGCTAGACTACCATGAAGGAAAGGCTAGCCCAGCCCCATTTTTGTCATACCTTCATTATCTGGCAAAGGTAAAGCTCTCCAGAGAGAGGTTGGTACTAACTTAAAGATCTAGTATCGCAAACCTGTGTTTGTAATGCTGTATCTATGATGGGAAACCCATAAATGATATGTACAAAACATAGCAATGGTCACTACATTGAATGCCCATGCATCCGGCGGGAAAGCTATGCATTTTACAGGCTCATGGCGTCATCTGCATTAGGGTAAAAGGTCTAATGCAGTCTTATGGAACATATATGGATGCATGTGGTAGAGGAATACGCCCACGGAAAACATGCCATTACCTTGTTTTTCCAAGGCTACAACATTTCCCATGAGAGAAGCCCACATTTTCTGTGCCTTAGAGGGCTTTCCTGCCGTGAGTTTCAAAACACACACCAAACATGGAATGAATCCTTGAAAAAGGGGGAGGTGAAATGGAATAGTTAACCAAATTGAAATTCACTGTGTGGATGCCCTCTTACACTTCACAAAGATTGGACACACAAGTCACTTTAGAAGATGACCAATCCTAACAGGTTTGACGTCTTGGAAAGTGGATTTCCATGTGTTAAGTGAATGGAGGTCGAAGAGGATTGGATGCACAAGAGGTTCTGGACAAATTCTCACAATAATTCCCACATGTGACTCACCTCAACATCAGGAGCTTCTGAGACCGGGGCCGGCGGTCCCCTGCCCCCAATCGTTCCTAGCTAGGTATGCGGTGCCTCTCAAGCAGAAGCTCATAATGTTATCTATTGTATGAAAAACATTGAAAAAGACTCCGTTTTCCTACACCCACCGGGCCTGCAATCCCTTGCCCCCAATCGTACCTAGCTAGGTATGTGATGCCTCTCGAGCAAAAGCTCATGATGTTATGCATTGTATGAACATTGAAAAAGACTCCATTTTCCTACATGAGAAAATTTCTAAATCTTCTTGTGATGGATCTTCCACCACCTCCTCCCAAAGTTTGAGTAGAAGAGCTATGGTATAGCCTATGTTCACATGATGGTGTAGCCTATGTTCATATGAGTGATGTTTCAACAATAATAAAAATCTAGTATGGTGGGTGGCCTTGTAGATGAGGGGAGGTGTTCGTTGCTTGTTAGTAGCTCAAGCAATGACTCAGTAGTTGATAACAAATATTGGATGCCAAATAAGGATCCCAACAAAGAATACACACGGTCTCTTCAAAGATCCTGTGAAGACTTTTCAAAAATATTACAAAAGAGTGTCACAATTAGAGGTCTATTTGTGAAATAGCTTTAGTCATCAACTATAATGTACCCAATCATTACAAAGATTTTGACTGCAAGCTTGTACAAGAAGAGCCAAGGACTTCATGGCTAAGGTGAATCAGAGAACAATGGATATGGCGATAATGTTATTAAGGCGTTGAATCCAAGTTGGTTGCTAAAAGGATCTTTTCACGAGTATGAAGTTACACAAAAATATGAATTTCCCGTCTCTGACATAGCCCATTGCTCAAGGGATAATGAATCCTCCATGTAGACGTTTTGGGCACCACTTAGACACTGCACATACTTTTTCTTGATATTTTTTGAATGGTCAAATGGTGATTCTGGATGCAATATAATATTCCTATGAGAACCCTAGGCTCATATGAGTTCTAGTTGTATCTTTTAAGCTTCAACTCTAGGTCTAGAGTAGTTCATTTAACTATTGTCTGTTCGAACAATTAGTTTATAGCGTTAGGTGTAAATTTAACTTTGTAGAATGTGAAAAAGATTTTGATCTAGAGCTATCTTCCAAGTGCTAGCCAACCTTCAGCCACAAAAACAATCAAGCAAAGAGCTCAAATCTTCAAGCTTTACTCAATGATAAGAGCTCTATCCTATAAACCAAGGCAGAAAAGCAAGTGCTTTGGCATAAGATACATCAGTTGGGCATTCTAGAGCCAAAATATGCATGGATGTTAGATCCAAAGCTTTGTACTCTATGTAAATAGATTGCATCTACATACTTTTTCTTTATTTTTCATCTTTTCTAGTATGCTTTTAGACCCAAAGCTTTGAGTCCTACTATGTGTAAATAGATGCATGTATATATTTTTTCTTATTTTTTCTTCTTTTATTGTGCTTTTAGCTCAAGTTGGAGAGTTGAGCATATGCAAATCGTGTCGCTCATGCGGAACAAAATAAGCATAAGAGTCCACGTTTGAGTTTAAGGTAAGAGTCAGGTAGAGATGGTAAAAAACACTCACGCATTCATGCATAATGAGGAAAGAGTGGAGAAACCTCTTCAAGAAAAGTCCTCTTTGGACTTGTGCCAGCTCTTTACAACGCTTTAGTGTGTCATAAGTGCTACATGAAGCTTTTAGAGAATCCATCACAAATGTTTTTTGCATCGCATAATGTGATTTCTTGCATAATCTTTGAGTATGTAGAATATGGTGTCACACCATTAGACACATTAAGCATACTTTTATTGCTCAGCCTGTGCACATGGACTTACTCCTCTCAACAACTGGGCTTCAATGACTAAATAAAAGATGAAGGCATTTTTTTTTCCATTGGGTTTTTTCCTTTAGCTCAAAATTTTCTTTAGATTTTCAATAAAGAAGAGTCTCATTATCAACCAATACATAATTGAGTCATGACATGGATGGGGACACAGAGTTGTTGTATGCACCATTGCTTTCAAGGAATAAACCAGTATGGATAGGGGAGCGTGCCCCACAAGAATATGCTATGATTCAATTCAGACACACGGGGTGCATCCTTCCTAAGCCTCTTTAACATCCATTGGAGATCCTTTGCTTCATTGAGCCAACCAAAATGAAGAACCTCAAAGAGCGAATATAGTCTCCAACAAAATTCTAAGACTTTGAACACATTGGAAATCTCCATCACTACATTGACAACCAACAAATATTGTAGTTAAGACCTCAAAGCGCGAATACAACCTCCAACCAAAATTCTAATACTTTGAACACATTTTTTTTTCGACACACCAGAGGGCCTACAAGGGGAGGTGCTTATCCCTTCCAAATATTAGCCATGTTACATGGTTGGGCAAGGACCACGTACCATCGGGCAAGAGCCACGCATAGGCATCACCATGGCCACCTAATTGATGAACCACGTGCTGAAAACGACGGAGAGAACTCGTAGCAACCAACTAGGAACCTCCTCCTCGAGTGACCCACCCTAGGAGGAGGATGCACTCGATTGTCCAAGGGCAAGAGCCCTAGCAACATGAACACGAGGCGAGCACAAGTTGTCCCTTAAGAGTGTGCCCCAACATGGGATTTGAACCCACAACCCTAGGTTGAGAGGCCAAAGCCTTACCATTAGACCAACTCTTTGGGGACGAGACTTTGAACGCATTGTTACTACAAGGACAACCAACATTTAATCGTAGTTAAAGATACCACTTCTCATGTAAGTCTCTTGGCACAACAGGTAGTTGGGCTTCAAAGCTGGAGAATGTGGTCTCACTTTCTACCACGAAAATAGAATATGTGGAAATGACGAAGGCAGCAACGAGATTATGTGGCTTCATAGATTCTTGAAGGAGCTTGGATACAAGCAAGACAATTGTGTCTTGTATAGTGATAGTCAAAGCACCATTCATCTTATGAAGAATTCAACTTTTCACTCAAGGACAAAGCACATTGAGGTGAGATATCACTTCATACGTACTCTTTTGTAAGAGGGACAACTAAATCCAGGAAAGGTGCACACAAAGTGAGAATCTTGCGTACGTATTTACAAAGGTGGTCAAGAAGGAGAAGTTGAGATTTTTCAAATCTTCAATTGGTATTCAAGGATAAGAATCCAGGATGGAAAGCAGTCACATGTTTGGTGACGAGATCAGTCTCCAAGTGGAAGATTGTAAAGCATGGAGCCTAATTTACCCCTTGTAACTTTTAGTTTTAAAAACGTACATTTATAAAGCCCCCATTATGAGGAGAAGCCATCATGCGTAAAAAAAAATCACTTGTTGGAAATTCAAAAATTTCACGCCACCGAAAAATTTCATTTTCATTGAAATATTACGGCTGGTCGGCGACCAAAAACTGATTGAAAAATGGCCGATCAATTGGTTGGTGGCCGATTTCTAGGTGGACTCACCTCCTCACGGGCGGCCACACATGGGTGCATGGGAGAATTCAACTCGGACTTGTCTACACAAGGGCGGCTACACACAATTGCCTCTCATGAGAGATGGAAACCCTTTTAGCCTATAAAAGGAGGCTTCTTTTACACACAAAATGCATTATGAAGTTGATGAAACAAGGTGTGTGTGAAGTGGTGAGAGTGAAGCAAGACGGGAGATCCATTAAAGGTATAATCCCTTTGTAACCTACTACTAAAACCATTGAGTTGCTTTTTTCCCGCGGATGCAACCCACATTGGGTGAACCACGTATATTGTGTGTGCTCTCTTTCTCTCTCTCTCTCTCTCTCTCTCTCTCTACTCTATAATCTCTCGTGTGTGAAAATTATCTCTCTCCATTAAGTAAAATACTCTAATACCTACTTAGCTCTGCCCTATTTCCTAACATGTGCTGTGTCTTGTATAAGCTCACTTTGTATGAGAAGTGTGGGCACAATTTTGCAAATATGCAACTATGGATTCAAAGACTATTTTAGATGCAAAACTTTGACATGCATCTTTTGAGCATCTGTATTTTTCTAGTTTGCTGCATTTGCAAACATTTGACATGGTTATTTCTTTGCCACCTTGAAGCACCTTCTAAGCATGTTGTGAAATCTATATTTTGGTAAGCTACAACGTTTAAATTTTCTAAAGGATGGTTCAATAAGTGCTACATAGAGGTTACAACTTGTGTATAGTGATGTTTGTGGGCCTATGAAAATTGCATCCTTGGGTAATTATTTGTACTTTGTTGTGACTTTCATTCATGATTACTCTTGTAAGGGCAATGGTAGGACCATGGGGCATGGCCCTAGGCTAAGCATGCGCTTCAAGGGTCTTTAGGCCAAGGGCTATATAGAGAGAGGTTGGGAGGAGAAGAGCATGTATTAAGTACCATTTTCCTTTCATTGGTATCACAACTCAAGGAGGAAGGGAGGTAGGAAGAAATCATGGAGGAGCTCGCATGCGGATAGATGCTCTCTCTCTCTCTATGTGTGTCTCTCTCTCTCTCTCTCTCTCTCACACACACACACACACACACACACACACACACACACACACACACACACACACACACACACACACACACACACACACACACACACCTTGAGGATGGAGGTAGGAGATGGAAGAGAGACCTTGGAAAGAGAAAAAGGTGTTGTGAAGGGCAAGGAAACACCAAAGGGTGCCATGCAAGGCATGCAATGGCTAAGGAGTCTCGGAGTCTGAAAGGAGGCGGGAACGGATGCTTGCATAGTTGAGCTCTAGGAGCGATGGCCGCAGGAACATAAGCTTACACGCACATACTCAAACTTGCGTCTGCATAAGATGAGAAGCAAATGGTCTTGACAAAGTCACACAGAGGTGGGGAGAAATAGATGTATTTGCAACAATTTTTAAACAAGCTCGTAGAGGGCACCGAGTCTCTCTATCACTCTGGTTTGGTGTCTACTTGTTGTGCCATGTATGGGAACCTTGAGCGTTCACATTATTTTGTTTAAAATGGATGCACAAGGTGTCCAGTGGGCCACCAACGCCCACCCCCATAGCAGGGCATGCTTTCAAAGCTATAGATTTTGATGGGCAATTAAACATTGATGTCGGAACAAATCACACATGCACTTGAAGTCTCTCGAAACTACAATATAATCAGTAAACTAGAAAATTCTACAAGTCTCCAATCTTGCAACCAACATAAAAGAGATCATGCCATGTAAGGCAAAACGTCAAATTGCTCAAGTTCAAAGAGCGAAGCCATCCAATGGCCGAGAAAGTCCTTGCCAAGCCAAGGAAACTTGCATAAGCTAGACAAGACTACGACGAAAAAGTTGAGAAAAATTTCATAATCCAGACAAGGCTACGACGAACATGGCCAATAAAATTGCAAAATTTCATGACTTTGTGCTTGAGCAGTTCTGCAAAGAAGTAGTCAATAGGCATAAGTTTTAAGAAAAACCATGCAAGGGAAGCCAGCCTTCTCCATATGCACAACATCAGACATAGCAAACTGAGCGAGGAATGATCATAAGGTTTGTAACTTCAGGATTGACATGGTTTTTCTCATTTCATAAATTAGTTTATGTTGCAAAAACGCATGAAGAGGTTTCCAAAAGTTAATTTTTGATGCAATCGTTACTCAAAGAGTATTCATGTCTTCAACTCAGACATGGTGCCTTGGTCTAAGAGCGAGCACGTGCTTTACATAAACATCCACCTATCTTTTGTTGTCAAATTCAAGGGTAAATTTTTCTCTTTGGAGATCTTGCAGGAGGGGGCCAAGGGCCACATCTCTCCAAGAGATATTCAGTTGATCATTGGATAAGTCGGCAAAGGACTCAATAACCTAGGCACATTGCATTCTTTGTCTTATCTTTGCACTTTTGGGTCTTGCAGGAAAGACAATAGCATGTAAAGGTTTCAAAACATTTGAAGCTTGTGCTTTGTTAGCAAAGAATGCAAAGCAACCTTGCATGCAATATGGCTCTCACAACTTGGTCCTTGAGAGTTTTATCATGCATAACATGTGCCAACTTAGAATGCTATGAGCACAAAAGTTCACATTATTAAAATACCCTTATCTGCTGAAGCAAGGCTTCAAGTTTTGCATCCTCATACGTCTAAAATAGCGGTGCCTAATGTGCCTTGTGCGACCACAATGCCAACAAAACAAGTAAGGACTCCATTATTAAGACCATAGCTCTCAACGGTATCCCTGCTAATTGCATAAAGCAGGCATGCTTCAAGGATGAAAAATCCCTATTCTACTTATTCTTTTGCGATTAATAGCACCAACCATTTGTAGCAAGCTTGAGGACCTCTCTTCTTGATCAAGAAAAGAGAAACCAATAGCTTTGATACCAATGTAACATTTAATGCACTAGTAACTTGTGTGTAGTGGAAAATGATAACAAAGTGAACATTTCATTAAGAACGAGTTCTTGTTGGAATTAGGGTTGCAGAGAAATGCACACAGCATGGAGAAGACGAAGGAAGCTCAAGGCACACAATAGAGAGTGTGTTACTTAGTGTGCAATGGAAAGATAGATAGCCCTAGAGTGATGGGCGTATATACTATGCATGGGGGAAAAACCTCCTAAAGAGGGAAAAAATGTCTCGACGGTCCTAATGTGTTCACATCACTACCTCATGTATATGGTAACAAATCCCCCCTGGAGTGATGCGGTGAACTAAAGATGGCACATGAGTAAAGGAAAGTGCCATGCCCTGATGACATGATCAGTCCACAAAGGGGAGTAGGCCCAAAGCTTTGCAGAAAGCTTTGAGCTTCTCCGAGAAAATGCCTTTGTGAAAAGACCTGCAAGGTTGTCCTGTGTTGGCACATAAGCCAAGCTGATCTCTCCTGCTAAGAGCCTCTCCCTGACATAGTGGTAATGCACCTCAATGTGCTTTGTGCGAGCATGAAAAACTGGGTTCCTCGCAACTGCCAATGCACTCTGATTGTCAGTGTATGCAGTGTTGGTAGTGTCCTGTCCAACACCCAAATGAGTCATAAGGCATTTGAGCCATACACACTCAACCGTAGCTGTGAAGACTACCCTGTAATCAGCCTCACAAATCGAAGTGGCCATAGTAGGTTGCGTCTTGCTCAACCATGATATACATGAACTACCAAGAATGAAACAAAAACCACGATTCTCTCTTCCTCCTTGTTGACTCTTTCGTCTTTTTCATATCTCTATCTCTCTCTCTCTGTGAGAGAGAGAGAGAGAGAGAGAGAGAGAGAGAGAGAGAGAGAGAGAGAGAGAGAGAGAGAGAGAGAGAGAGACATAGTCAAAGATATGGAAGCTAAACAAATTGTTTCAAAAACAACAGAGACAAGGGTACCTAAAACAAGAACACCCATTAATAATAGAAAGTTACATTTTATTGCACTTGGATTACATAGGCAAGAAGCGTTCATCTTCTGGAAGGCTTGGTTTTAGGAATAGATGTGCTGCCTTCGAGTGGAAAATAAAGATTCACCACGTTCCCTAACTGTTGCGTCATTTCCTCCTCATCCTCCTCTGTGATGAGCTCAATCTTCTTCCAGCAAGAGAAAGAAAATTGTCCCTTCTTGCTCAAGCTGAGTAAGCTCCGCATATTGAGTTCCTTGTGGCATTGATAGAGGCGATACACAGTGATTGTTGCCTTTAGAGCCTCCCTAAACCAGTCGGCTCCATACAACGCCTCTCGGTTGAGAATGGCTTCCATGGCATCCCACACAGACTTGATTTTACTCTCAAGATCGTCGGACATTGTGAAAAGAAAGAGATGTGTGCTAGGAAGCTAGTGGGCGCTTTCACAAAAATAATTCAAGCTATGGCAATTTATAGCCACTGTGGAAATATTATATTACTTTATACACGATTTGACATATAAACAACCAGTTCTCAAATATGAAAAAAAACTGCAAATGAATGTACCAAAATGTGGCCATCATAAGATAAAATTAGAAAGTAGTACAGTTGTCTAGGTGAAGCATACTAAGAAAAAGTGAGAATTGACAAATGCTATGCATCCATGCCTGGATAAGTCCGGCTTCGGTTCAGTGCCCTGAAGATATCAGCATCTGCTAGGATTGGTTGATGGATAAACATGTTCTCATTTTGGCTTAACCCTAGCACACGCAGATAAATAAAATACAAATGTTTACATGCAAGATATGGTTTTTGCTTTGACACCCGTCCATGAAGTCTGGACATGTGCACAATGGCTGGTTGCTAATACAAACTTTGTACATCCCGACATGACCATCTTCACTTTTGGTCTCTACTTTGAAGACCTCATTAACACCATCTATTCCACATATCTCTTCTACGACCTTTGCTCTCAGGGTTAGTGCTAAACTGATCTTGTGAGCAGCATCCTTGGAAATGGAAGTACGATACCATACACGCACACCATCTCACATTGTGGCTCTTGCACTACCTTCAGGAGTGGATGTATCTTTTGACTTGAAAGGAGAGTTTGCCATATTTTGTGCAGGAGCAACTGGCGTTACATTAGATACTCCTTCTTTGTTGAGCTCCACTTGATACCCCCCTTCATGCAATATTTGCACCTCATCCTCCGATAGGTTGGTGCCCACATGCACGGGCCAAGTGTGTGGTGGATGCTGAGGCTGCGGCTCAATGTTCTAGTCTACTATATGGCAATGCAAGACATGATCTGGACAAAACCAAAACCATTGACGCACCATACCATTTGGATGTTTTTGATATCCTTCAAAAGATAGGCTTGGTATACCAAGGCTAGAACCTGCTATACTGCATCCACACCTACGTCCTCCTCTTGGCGTGCCGCTACATGTGACCCTACTACCTTGTGGAGTTCAGCGTATGGCCCACATTGCCTCATTGACCTTGCGCTCAACTATATACTACCCACCAGAACCTATACTTCATTTTGGGGTTTGTGATATCCCTTCTTCTGCAAAGTTGATCTTACGTGGTCTTCCACACTTCTTGCGATCTTTGGTGACCAAGTTGTACTCACGTCTATGCGATGCATCATCTTCCACATTGATAACCTCATTTGGCTTGCATTTTTGCCTTGATGTATCCTTATCTCCTGTCAATGGAGTTGGTTGTTGATACATTGGAGTGCCCTCAGTAGCTGCATTCACTGCTCTTATCACTTGGTTGGGACGTTCATGGCGTTCCGTAAGCTTTTGTATTGATGGACACTTCCCAATGTGTTTTCCATGGCTGTATGAAATGGCCTTTGTTCTCTATAAGATAGAATTTACAAGGTCGGTTGTACATGCATCATATAATGAAATGCTTTTACAAAAACCCTCCCCTGCTAGCCAGCTGCCATGCTTGCTCTCTGCAAGGTTTGTGCGTGGAGTGTTTGATCCATCAGAGCTACTTTCTACGCATGTCATAATGCCACCCCAATGTGCAATATGAATTTCCCACCAACTAAGCCATGAATCCATGTATGGAATGTTATGGTCTATGCAATGACCGTTACGCCACCATTGGCGTATCAGACGAGCCTCTGCTGCTGCAGCCTCTTTTATTGGTGCTTGCATCCACTTCTCACACATTTCTTTGTGTGTGTGTTGAGAAGCTTGCACCACATACTTCATTGTGTGTTGATTCAAGCTTTGCTTCCAATGGAAAAGACAAGAACGCTCTTGACCACTCATTGTATTGGTCTTGTCACCACCATTGAAAACAATTCGAACTGCATTCCAATTTGCTCGAGCTTCATCCGCCATGAAGCCAAAGAAATTAGCTTTGTCACACCCACACGATATCATTACATCATTGAGGCACTCCCAATACAAACATTTTGTTTCCATGTCTTCCTATTTCATTTCACAAGTTGCAATAGTCAAAAGGTCCTGCATGCTACAAACAAATTGTTTTAGAGAGAGTCAAAGGCAAGCCACAAAGCTCTTACGGTGCGCCATGTACCTTGGATCATAGACATGACAAGCCATAGTCACCCATTCGCTAACACGTCTGGTGTGATCAAACTGGATCCACTCACGTAGAAGATCGCCATCCCGATCTTGTCTCATTCGGTTCACTAGGTCCACACCGGATGCTGGACCAATTGTGGACATTTTGAAGACATAACATTTCTCCCCCTCCGTACCTTGACCATGAAACCGGCTTCCATGGAAAAACTCATATGTGCAGTCTCGCTTCAACTTTAGGAGTGCATCAATGCCAAAAGATTCTTTGTCAACCCCTCTACGTAAAATAGATACTGACCTCCGAAACCTGTCAATGTTAAAAGTGTTTAGATAAAAAATAATTTAGCATAGAGTTTTGCATCGAAATAAGAATCTAGGAAATTCTCATACCAATTATCTTGCACCAATGGCCCCAACTCCTCAGTGATTGCAAATAGCTGTTGCTCGCCTAAAATTCCTTCATTAATGTTGTTGCAAAGAAGTGTTGTACTTATAATTTCTTTTGCCAAACACATTTGAACCTTCCTAGCTCCTTCGTGTGGGTCAACAATCAAAATCCTTTGCACTATCACCTTGGTGTTGTCCGTTAGTGTTTTGGATGTGCCACTGCGCACATCATGTCGATGTGTGCCATGATGAATCATGACTCTAGTGGCAGTCTTATCGGATGGCATGACTTAGTATACTACACAATCACATGTTGCAATACAGAAAGCAATTGCCTTACAAAAGTGGCATGTAAGGCTCTTATCTCCAATCTTACAATATTGTCCGGGTGCAGTTGCCTTTTGTATGTACCCGTTGAAATGACGTGTATTGGGAATATGATAATTAACCAAGCGGACACATTGTTCATTCATGCACTTGAGAGATCCTATGCAATGACTAAGACGCACTACACCTGGAAAAACAATATTGGACGTTTATGGCTTCGACCACAAATGAGGATCATACTTATGCTCCATCGCATCCATATGGTGCAACTTTCCCATGGTAGGTGGAAATTCTAGAACGAGATCATTGTAAGACCTTGGAATCTCTGTAACTTGTTCCACTTGTTGTATTTGCATAAAAGCTTGTCAATGTGCCCTTCTTTTCGGCCTGTAAGAGTTTTTGTCTTGTACTCCTTTTGAAGCTATTTGAGAGCAAAACTCGAGGGGGGGTACATAGATCTATTAACTCCTTTTGACCGAATTGCACCTTTGATGGACTATCCACAATGGCAATGGGAGTCATGCTAGGTGAGCCTGCATATTGTGTTTGATGGGATACGTTGACTTTGTATTTACGTGAAAGCTATTCATCCAGTACATAGATGAATTCACCCAAATCATTGAGCGTCCTCTCAAGAGGCAAATTCATTTCAATATCACCAACTTCGATGACTGCATCTAAAGTTGTAAATTGCATTGGAGAAATTAATTCTAAAAGAAATGATACAGATATTATAAATTTACCATTGTAAAAAGGATAAGAAATCTCTTTACCCAAGAGAAATAAAGAGCAATCCATAATAATATGCTAAGCAAATAATTAAGCACAAGATCATGTTGTATAAACTAACAAATTGTTTATATACTCACGTCTAATAATATAGTTGTTATAAATTTAAATTTAATATTATTTTATTATTTTGAAAAATTAATGTAAAAAAAATACAAAATATATTTTTTAAAAAATATTTGTTACAAAATATTTGTTTGTGATCGTGTGATCTCGTGAATTTAATTATTTTAATTTTTTTTCAATATTTATGTGTAAAGGAGATGTGTGAGTGTTGGGGTATAGACGTCTGTGTCTTGCCCAGCCGCCCAGAGTCTGGGCGCCCACTGACTTCTATACCTTATACATAGCATAAGTGTATAGGGGGCTGCTCACTCATTGAGTCTCCCCACCCACATCGAGTGTGTCTCCTTCTCTCTCTCACACTCTCCGTCTGTGGTGCTCCCCGATTCCCTTCAATTGGTATCAGAGCGTAGGTGTGGAGGGAGCGCGTGTGTGCACAGTCACGACAACAGCGGAGAGCCAGTTTCATTCCCGAAATCGCGTCCGCGCACGCGCACTTTCAAGAGTGCAAACAGGGTTTCGACTTCGGCATCGGAAAATTCAGCTTTCCGAGAGTGTTTGCAGCAGGTGTCACGCTGTTTTACCCCCCTTTCGAAGCCATTTGTGCCATCAGAAACCTCATTCGAGCTACGGTTGAGGAGCTGCATTTTTCAGCCCTCTTTTGGCAGTTTATGCTGCGTTTTTGGGTCGAAACGAAGGTTTTTGGCATAGCTTTCACACCCGGACTCAGATACATGTGATCCAGGAGTCTACCTTGAGGTTTTGGCACGCTCCGGACGCACTCGTCATATCAGAATTTTAAAATTCTGAACGCTGAATTTTCTGCAGCAGCAGTTGTTTATTGTGTGTCAAGGATTCCACACATGGCTTGCTCTCAGATGTGAGAGTGATATTTGCTGCAAGTTTCCTCACAGGTGGGAGGATACGATGTATGCCTTATGTGGTTTGATGCTCAGAGAGACTAATGTGATTGCATTTTGAGCTCGGCAATGTATGCCTCGAGCATGTTTTTTGGCAGTCACAGGTAGAGAAGATATTTGTGTACTAGATTTGCAGGTGTTTGCAATGATGTATGCAAAGTGTGGAGATTGGTGCATGCATTTGGAGTGCGGTTTGATGCGCTTTGGTTGCTCATGGTTTTGAGCGTGCAGTCAGTTTGGTTACTGGTTTTGTGACTGTTTTACTGACAAAACTCTGGCAAAATTTTCCCAGGAGTTTTATGCGCATCATTTATGCGATCTAGGTAGAGATTGCGGGTTGCACTCAGCATTTGCGTGCGGTGTTCTCTGCAGGTGGGAGATTTGTGCGTGTGTATGCATCGATACCGCACATTGTGGGCTTGGTGATTAGCTCACGGGTTTGATAGGCGTACAGTTATCTTGACACACTCACAAGAGTGAATGTTGTGATGTATGCTTGTGTGGCTACGAGCTAGGTAGCCGGATTCGAGCACTAATGGCTTGAGTTTTTTCAGCAAGTTTCAGCTACAGGTTTACAAGTTTACAGGCAGGTTTGAGGTCTTATTTGGGCGCTGAATTTTCAGCCATTGTTTCCTCTTTGCAGGTGTCCATGTATGGCTCAGTTGTAGGCTGATTTGGGACACATTTGTGACTTGTTTATGCAGCTGTTTAAGAGCTGAATTTTGGGACTGTTTTGGGGTTGATTTGCAGCCATATCTTACAGCCATATTTGCAGACTTTTGTTGATGCGATTCGAGCCAGTTTAGGGCTGATTTGGTTGACATTGCGGGAGCTCTATTTTGGAGTGTGTCTCACAGGTTTTACATTGTGTTTCTGGCCATATTTGTAGACAGTTTCCAGGTGTTGTTGGTGAGGTGGTTTTGCTTTCTAGTTTGCTACATTCTGCTCATGGCAGAGATAGATGATCACTCAGATTATGTTCTCTCCGAAATGTGCATGTTTGATGGGTTAGACTTTGCAGCATGGAGAGAGTGTATGCTTGATGCATTGACACAGCGAGGGTTGCATCGACCATTGAGTGGTGATGTAGGTAGACCTTCAAACATGTCTGACGATCAGTGGCAGGAGCTAGAGGAGATGGCACTATCTACACTCTCTTTGCACCTTGTGGAATCTGTATATGCTCTTGTTATGTATGAGACTACTTCGAGAGCACTTTGGCGCAGATTACATGATATGTATGATTGATATGAGTCATCAAGGACTCGTGTGAGACATGTACATTCACGAGTATGCCGACAGGTGACATGTTGGTATTGTGGTCATTCTGGACACGTTAGACGGCGCTATTTTCGTCGTATGCGACATCGTAGGAGACATGGCAGTCTTAGAGATGTATGTAGTGATGCCATGGACTCAGTTGCTTTGACAGTTGAGGCAGATGTAGTGTCGGAGTATACTAGTGACGGGGATGTCACTTTTACCTTGAGCTATGCAGGAGATGCGTGTAAATTTTCTTCTTCATCATAGGTGCCCATGTTTACTAAGAAGGTCACTAGACGCCTATAGTCATCTTGGTCAAAAGGGTAGGCTTGTGCAATGGGAGAAACGCTCTCTACTAAGTATGGATCAGACGTGGTCAAGAGACGTAGCAGCCATTCTAACTCCTCAAAATTCCTCTCACATGCTAGCGTACCTATCAAATCCCATTCACATGCAAGCACTGGAAAGACCATGTGAAATATTTGTGAAAAGTAACGAGGGTACCTCTCACCCAAGGCAGGAGTGGATGACTCTAGCGTACTAGCCATATCTGTACACGCAAATAGATGATGGTTAGAGTGCAAATATTACAAGGGTCGTGTTCTTGTGCATAATTTGTTTTTATGATTTGTGTTATGGATCTTGCTCTTTTACTTTTTTATCTTGTTTTTGTGAGTATAAGGCTTTATATATACATTCCCTAAGATTGGAGATTAAGAGGTCAGGGAGAAAGGTTGAGAGGGAAGCAAGTGAATGATGGATGTTCACAAACACTCCCCCCTTCCTTGGGTAGATCATACCGTTTGAAATGATGTCGTCACCCTTTGAAACCAATTGTTCCAGTTGGTAATAGGTGAGGATTTTTGCCATTAGTTTTCTATTACCCTAGGTGCCTCATCAAGTTGCAAGGGTGGTAAGGTACTCTCCCAGGATCGAACTTGAAGTGGTTCATCAGGTGATTCTTGAACACTGGGAGGTGTGGATTCTTTTGTAGCTTCATGGAGGTCCACTACTATAGATGGAGGCTGTGTAGAAGCTTTTACCTCTATGGATGTATTACATGAGGAGCTAGAAGCTTTATGGAACTCCCCCCTTCCTGAGCTAGGTGGAATAAATTGGTTTTGCCTTGGAGCCCAAACTAGCTCTGGACTAGGTGTGTAGCATTCTGTGATCTTTCCCTTCCCACGGTCTGCCATTGTCTTTAGCATTACATTGTTTGACTCATATGGGTTTGTTGTCGATAGGGAAGGACACATTTTACATTTAGGTACCCAAATTTGCTCATTTCCATCATAGTAGCCTTGGGCTTCTAACAGTTGTTTTGGAATCCATCGTGATTTGGTCTTGACTCTCCTAGGGCGCGCTCTTGGTTTTCCGGGGAAATTTTTTCTTAGAATGGATGGGAGGGTTGAGGTAGTTGGAAGTAAGGCTTTGGGGACCCATTGATATGTACTCTTAGGTCGTGTAGGTTGAGTACTTGCAATATTACTGCTTGCTGCAACTACAAGTGTTGAAGTGCTAGATTCATGGATAGCCGGCAAAGACGAGTTAACCACCTTGGCTTGTGAATGTTGGCTCTCCTTCAACTTTGCTAGAGTTTGCAACGTAGGTGACTTTGATTGAATGATAGGGGTAAGAGTCGGTGGTCGCGTCGTGACACTACCAGTATCCCAATTAATAGTGCATTTGGTTGCCAACATCCACGTGCGTCCCAGGTTTACGTTGCCTTCCATAGCTCCTGCGGGCATGACTAGAAACCTCTGCACTATGCTTCCATTGTCATAGACAACAGGGGTCTGAAGGACTCCAAGAATAGCAGTTTTCTTTTTATTAATGCCCTTGACTTGCATCGTACTCGGAGATAGGGTCGGTTTCCCTAATAGACACCAAACTCCATAGGATAACAAATTGTGTTTAGCTTCCGTATCTAATAAGGCATTGTATAGTACTTTCCCGTAGGGGCTATTTAGCTCAATTGGGTATCGTAGGGGTGGCTCAGATTCTAATGAGTCGTCATCTGTGTCCTCGAAAAATACTTGCGTGATTCCCAGATTAGCCTCTCATTGGCGTCTAAGACGTTGTTGTCGTTCTCGAGCCTCAACTCTTGCTTGGATTTTTTAAAGCTCTGCTTGTTCCTTGGCAGACTTCTTTTGATGGATGGCTTGCAACTCTTCTTGGCTTAGAGGATCATAATATCTTTTGAATTTACTCCCATTAAGGAATCCAATGGTTTCAACTCCATCTAGAGTCTCCACACGAATGGTACCTTGCGGGGTAATTTCACACACTCGATATGGTCCCTTACCGGCGTATTTAAATTTCTTCTTTTCATTACGTACCCCGTACATAAGAACTTTATCACCAACCTTGATGTCTTTATCCTTTAAATGGCTATCAAACCACTTCTTTCTCCTATCCTTCTCCACAAGAGCATTTCGCACAGCTAATTGCCTCTCTTCATCTAGCCTTTCCAGGATATATAATCGCTCCACTAAGGGGTTACCATCCCAACCTTCTTGAGAAGCTACTCGAAGACTAGGAATGACAAACTCCCATGGCATAACTGCTTCTTGGCCATACACCATCTTAAACGGTGTGCAATTAATAGCAACTTTATACGTAGTACGATAAGCCCATAAAGCTGATGTAAGCTTTAGGTCCCAATCAGTGCGATGAGCCTCGACTGTCTTTGTCAAAATGGAGATGAGAGTTTTGTTGGTACTCTCAGCTTGGCCATTTGCTTGGGGATAATAGGGTGTAGACTTGTGGTGAGATATCATGAAGTTTGATGTGAGTTCTTTTATTACTTCATTTATAAAATGAGTTCCATTGTCACTCACAAGTTCAAAGGGGCATGCAAAACGTGTGATAATGTTCTCAAAGAGGAACTTAACTGTTGTTTTTGCATCTGCCTTCCGTGTTGCTTTTGCTTCAGCCCATTTGGTTACATAGTCTGTAGCCACAATGATATATCGTGATTGTGTGTTACATGCAGCTGGAATAATCGGTCCTACAAAGTCTAAGCCCCACTTTTCAAATGGTTGGGTTACCTTGATGGGATGTAGAGGCATCCTATCACTTCTTTGTGGCTTCTTGAAGCGTTGGCATTCATCACATCCCTTTGCAAAAAGTGATGCATCCTTAAACAGAGTGGGCCACCAATAGCCTGACTGTAAGATCTTTCGGGCAGTCAAGTTTCCTGAAAAGTGACCACCAGCTACGCCCATGTGTGCCTCTTGTAGAATATATAAATACTCATCCTCGCGGGCACATCGTCTAAGAACATCATCTTTTTCTCTCTTATAGAGAGTTCCAGCCAGTAAGCAATAGGGTTCGCATTCCTTGATTAATTTTCGATCTATATCTTTTCGCAGTTCTTTGGGTGGAAAACCATTAACTAAGAAGTTAACAATCTTTTCACTCCATTCAGGCATTGTCTCAACAATGAATAAAGGAGTATCAGGCAATTCATCATCAACCCCCGTAGGAGCTTCGCCATTAGGGATACGAGATAAATGATCCGCCATGACATGTTTCCTCCCAGGCCTCACAACAACGGTGAAGTCAAACTCAAGAAGAATTAACAACCATCGTGTAATTCGACCTGTGGAACATGGCTTGTTTACCAAATATAGCAATGCTTGATGATCAACATAAAACACAAACTTGGTAGCAAGAAGGTAATAGAGAAATTTCTTTACTGCGTAAATCATAGCTAGACCTTCGCGCTCTGTAGTAGTGTAGTTGATCTCGGGATCATTTAATTGGCGACTTGCAAAGCTAATAGGGTAGTCCAATTTATGTTCTCCTGGTTGAGTTAGAACACACCCAATAGCAAAATTTGATGCATCAATATGCACATGAAAAGGTACATTCCAATCAGGTGTTCACAGGATTGGAGCACTTGTTAGGGCCTTCTTTAATAACTCATAAGATTGATGACATTCTTTCGTCCAGTGAAACTCGATAAGAAGCTTGTACAATGGACGCGCTATCACGGCAAAGTTTAAAATAAACCTTTGATAATAACCAACATGGCCCATAAATCTTTGAACTCCTTTATAGTTAGTAGGTGGTGGCAAATCGGCAATGGCTTTAATCTTACTCTCATCTGTGGATATCCCGTTCTTGGACACTATATGCCCTAGAATGACTCCATGCTTAACCCAAAATTGGCATTTGAAAGGGTTCAATGAGATGCGATAAAATCTGCACCTTTCAAATATTTTTCGTAGATATAACAAATGCTTCTCCCAAGAAGAATAAACACAAAGGTCGTCTAGGAAAGCTTCACAAAACTCCCTTAGAAATTCTTTAAACGCAGTGTTTATTATCGTTGGAATGTAGCAGGGGCATTCGTTAAGCCAAAAGCCATAACACGAAATGCAAACACTCCAAACTCTGTGATAAAAGCAGTTTTAGCTTGGTCCTCTAATGCAATTGTGATTTGATTGTAACCAGAGTACCCATCTAAAAAGCTATAAGCTTCCTTGCCCCCAACTCTTTCAAGCACATGTTCTGAATATGGCAAGGGATAATGATCTCTCCTAGTGGCTGCATTAACTTTCTTGAGGTCCACGCACACTCTTAGTTTCCTATTCTTTTTTGGCACAATGACTATTGGAGAAACCCATTTTGAGTGCTCAATAGGGTATATGAATCCACATTGGATAAGTTTTTCAATCTCCTCTTGTACAATTTTGGCGTACTTAGGATTCATTGGATAGGGTCGTTGCTGGACGGGTTTAGAAGTGTTGATCATGGGAATTGTATGTTGCACCACAGAAGGTGGAACGCCCTTCATGTCATGATATGTCCAAGCAAAGATATCCTTGTATTCCTTGAGGAGCTCCTTACGTACAGCCTCTTCAGTTTCGGTAAGGTCTTGAGAAATAAAGACTGGTTTAGACTCCTCACCTGGTTCTGCTAATTCTATCTCTTTAACTACCACTGGACCATCATAGACTCCACTGCTTTAATTGGTAGGTATTCGTTGGGCCTTGGCATACACAACCTTTCGCTCCCCTGTGGTATAAGATTTAAAATGTTCAGGAGCCGTATGTAAGTCAACAGGCTCTTGTCCTGACGGAGACCTTTCTTTTAGTTCTGCCTCCTTTTGTTGTTGTGCTAACTCTCGGTTTTGACGTCTTCTTATAGTTCGACTCAATTTCGGCTCTGTAACCTCCAATTGAGCGAGGTCAATGGGTCGCGGGCTGCACCAGATGACACTCTGGAGATGTTCACCGCAATTGTCTACTAGCTTTCGATGAGCATCACATGCCCCTAGATAGCTAAGCCATTCTGCAGTAGATCTTTCCTTGTTTATCCTAGCTCTCACATTTGCTCGATATCGTTGTCTCTTATATGACCTTTGTTTCTTGTTAAGGTTTTGATTTTGGTAAATGTTTGAACTCGACTCGCTTGATAGGTCTTCGCTTGTATCTTCTTCACTCTTATATAAATTACCATAAATGGTCGTACTAGACCTTGAGTGTTCAGTTTCTATACTTGGCTCACTCGATGTTTCCTCAGGTTCTGAATCCATTTCTCCCTCAGATTCCGTTTCTGATGTGTATTGGCCTGAAGCCTTTGAGGAATCATCGGTTTCACTCTCAGGTAGGTGTGCCTCTTTCTTATCATCGGATGTTACATGCGCTATACCTAACATGTTTACTGGTGCAATGTGTGGTATCTCTTCCCCATGTAGTGTTACCCAGGTTGTTCCTCTAGCTCCCCATGTATCTATAGTTGCCACTAGGTGTACCCAATCGACATTGTCTGACTCAGCCATTCCGGGTAGGATATCCATATAAGGAGAGTTCTTCCCAATATCCGTGTCTTCGTTACACGTGTAACAATACTGTAATGGAGCTGAGTGAATTGTTGTGTCTGATCGATTATCAATGATGAATTTATTTCCTAGAGGATGCGTTCGACCACTTAAAAGATCAACTCGAATGACAGAGTCTTGGAACTGTAAGTAGACGTGGTTTTTGGACCAGTCATGCACCATTTTTGCTTCCCTCATGAATGGACGCCCTAAGATCATCTCAAATGACATAGGATGCTTGGAAAAATCCATAACAATGAAAGTTTGCCTTAGCTTGTGTCCCAAGACCTTGATTCTGAGATCCTTTAGCATTCCAATAGGCGTAACAATAGATCCATTAGCCATTTTTACCACTACGCTTGTGGCTTCAAGGTGAGGTCGCCCCATAGACTCCCAACAACTCTTTGTCACCATGCTGACTCCCACACCACCGTCAAGGACTCCCTTTACAGTTAATCCTTTAGTAGTGATTGGCAGAGTAGCATTAGATTCATCACCTTCAAAGTATTGCCCCAACTTGTTAACGGGTACTTCAATTACAGATTCATGTCCCGCTAGGTCAGATGGTGGTGCTAAATGTTCCTCATCATTCATTACCGAGTCAGGTTTGTTCATATGTGCAAACTGTGGTAATCCGGCCTGTAATTCTCCATTGAGGAAGGCTCGAAGAGCTGAGACTAGCTCAGGGTCTTTATATAGTTTGGACACGATGGTGGTTCTAACTTCTGAAGACATGAAATCCATCAATTTGGCAACATTTAATGGCATCTTGTGGGACGTAGGACCCTGACAAGAGAATGGTGAAGATGGAATCTCCACTTCCTCAAGGGGGTCGGGCATTCCCTCACCAAACATTCTCTCTAGTAGAAAAGGTGTGTGTCCACTTTCAGATGTCCTACCCTCACTCTCCTCCCGAATGATACTAGGTATAGCTAACGGCCTGTAGTTCTTGTGAGGTTGAACTTGTGTGGGAAACACTGTGTCCAACATCTGGATATGTTTGGGTTCAGGTTCTAATGTTCGTTGAGTTTCTTCCACCAAACCCCTCAGTTGTTAGACTCGTTCAATTTCCACTGTTGGGTTTGGATAGGTTCCACTCTTTCTCTTGCAATCCTCATTTTTTGTCTCTCGTGGCTTATCTTGGGGGTTTGCAACTGGGTGGTTTAACCTTGAATACTCTTTTGGTGTTCGTCGTAATTCCCTCTCGTGATCCTCCTCACTGGCTTTTTCCTTTGTAGTAATAGTTTTGGTCTCCGTGGTCTCTATCGAATCTGAGTCATCCTCAGGGTCATTCATATACACGGGATCCTCTCTTGTCCCTATGTTAGTCTTTGAACTAGGTTTTGAGCTAGAAGCATTAAGGGATTTCTTTCTTCGTGTTTTCTTCTTTCTCGCTCGGCCAATGGATGCAGCATCTCTCTCTTCGAGGATGTAATTTTGCTTTTAGAGCATCGACCGTGTGAGTGCATTCATTGGTGCTATGTCTATAGTTGGTGGTGTCCCATCAACGATCTCTATTATGTTCAATGGTGTGATTTTCGGTGCGTTTGGATTGTTAGGACACTGTGCGATCAAATGATCTATGCCACAACGATTACAAGTGAGTATTGGCATTGCCAATGCACTCCCTTCACTTGTTTGCATTAGTGCAACATTCTTTTGCATTCTAATGGGGCACTCAGCTACTCGATGTGGTCCACCACATTCGTAGCACTGAAGAGGTGGTCTCCTTGAAAAACTATTAATGTTTTGGCCTCTTGCTGCTAGCGCAGTAGCTTGATATACCGGCCTCTTGCTGCTAGTGCAGTAGCTTGATATACCGGTTTGATTTGTCCCCAACGGTCTTCCATATAGTACATGGGACACTCCTCAAGCATGTCGACTCCATAGGTGATACTAGAGTCTATGTCTTCTTCGCAATCTACATAAGTACTAGATGACTCGCAACCTATTTGGTTCATAGGTGTAACTCTTGGATGAGGGGGTTGCGGTCCTAGCACTGGAGGTGGCAACGGTGTGGTTTGGACCACATTTTGGGTTCTAGGGACCATGTGCTGTAATGGCAACTGTTGCTCCATGGGTGGGGTAGGCATCAATGCAGGAACTCGAGGTGAGTCTGCCCAAGCTATAGGCGGTCTATTTTCCATGATGCATTTAAGCATTAGGCAATCCTTCGCTTGATGGCCATACCTACCACATGCGTTACAAGTCCCGTTAAACTTTACTCTGAAAGTAGAGCATTCACTCGTAGTATGTGGGCCCAAGCAAATTGAGCACCATTGTTGCTCCCTTCTTGGATACATATGAGTGTTTTGTGGAGCACGATTACCCCTAAGGCTTTCTTGGATGGCCTTTGTGAGATCTGCCAAAGTCATCTCAGATATCGTTTGCTCTTTCACGATTGGCTTTATCTTCATTGGCTCATGCCCTGATGCTTGCGAGCTACTAGACTTCGGCTCGGCAGACACTCTTTCTCCTGCAATCATTAAATTATCCTCCAATTGGATTGCATTCATGGTGACTGCTTCCCAAGTAGTGATACCTCTAATGACTAGGCCATTATAGATACTTTCATGTCGTAGTCCCCTAATGAATCTATCGAGCAATTGGTTGTTGTTGAATCGCTCGTTTGGATTGCATCGAGAATTCAAATTCTTTAGGCGACTAATGAAGTCTCTCACGGATTCACCTTCTTCTCGTTGGGCTTTCTGGAGCTGAGAGGCTACACCCCAAAGTACTCCCTCTCGTATGTATTCTTTTAAGAACAGTCTCCTAAGAGTAGAGTAGATCGTTTTCTCTTATACTCTTAAGGTTCTATACTAATCTCTAGCCTTTCCGCTTAGGGTCAAACTCAAAGCCTTACACTTATGTAGCTCATTGTGCTCTTCCAAGGAATCACACACATGTTCAAAGACTTCCATATGCTTTCTAGCATCTCTGTCTCCACTGAATTTCTGTGTGAGCTTAGCTACTTGAACTGCCTTGCTCCTAGGCTCTCTATCAGGTGCACTACGCATGTTTTCCGCAATAGAGCGACTGATAGTTTGAGCAAATGCTGCCAAATCTCCTATTTGAGCAGGTATAATGGGTGTATGTGCTCCTGGAACCACATGTGAGATGGGAGTTGGCCTTGGCCTTGACATATGCGCGGCTCTTGGGTCCCAAATTTCGTATGGTGGTGTACCAGACGGTGGTCCAAAGTTTACAGGCGTGGCCCTAGGCATAGGGGGTGCCTGATATGGCATGTTATTATTAAATGGCATGGCTCCACTTGCATAAGAGCTTGGATAATTCCATTGTGGATTGTAAGCTCTTGGAATAATCGGAGGTGTAGGAGCTACATGAGGCTGAGGTACTGTTAGGAAATAAGACGTAGCTAAATAGATAATTGAGTAGATTACTTAATGGAGAGAGATAGATTTATATACACGAGATTATAGAGTAGGGAGAGAGAGAGTACACACGATATACGTGGTTCACCCAATGTGGGCTACGTCCACGGGAAAGCAGCCACTCAATGGCTTTAGTACTTCAAAACAAGAAGTAGTTTACAAAGGGATTATACCCTTAATGGAGCTCTCGCCTTGCTTCACTCTCACCACCTCACACTCACCTTGTTGCATCAACTTCACACTATGAAATGTGTGTAGAAATGGCCTCCTTTTATAGGCCAAAAGGGCTGCCCTCTCTTATGAGAGACAGCCATGTGTAGCCGCCCTTGTGCGAATAAGTCCAAATCGGACCCTCCAATCCGCCCATGTGTGGCCGCCCTTGAGAAGAAAAGTCCGCTTTTGAATTCGGCCACCGGCCACCGGCCATTGACTTCCGACCATCGGCCACCGGCCATTGACTTCCGACCACCGGCCATCAGCCATTGACTACCGGCCACCGGCCAACCGACCGGTTGTTTTCCGGCCGCCGTCCGGCCATAATATTCCGGCGAAAAAGAATATTCCGGCGAAAAAAAAGTCTCGGGGGCCTGCGCCCCCGAGGCCTTTAAAGTTGCCCCTGATTCTTGTCTGTGAAAATTTTGGTTTCCGGTGAGTGATTATCCTTCACGCACGATGGCTTCTCCTCATAATGGGGGCCTTACAAATGTGCGCTTTTACCACAGAAAATTACAAAGGGTAAATCAGGCTCCATACTTAACAATCTCCCACTTGGAGACTGATCTCCAAACCAAACCTGTGACTGCTTTCCATTCTGGCTTCTTATCCTTGAATGCCGATTGAAGATGAGCAAAAGCTCAACTTCTCCTTGTTGACCACCTTTGTAAACATGTCTGCAGGATTTTCACTTGTATGCACCTTTCCTAGCTTTAGTTGTCCCTCTTCCAAAAGAGTGCGTATGAAGTGATATCTCACCTCAATGTGCTTTGTCCTTGAATGAAAGGCTGAGTTCTTCGCAAGATGGATAGCGCTTTGGCTATCACTGTACAAGACACAATTGTCTTGTTTGAATCCAAGCTCTTCTAAGAATCTGTGAAGCCACAGAATTTCTTTGCTTGCCTCCGTCATTGCTACATACTCTGCTTCCGTGGTAGAAAGTGAAACCACTTTCTGCAGCTTTGAAGCCCAGCTTACTGCTGTGCCTCCAACCGTGAACACATAGCCAGTAGTGCTCCTTCGAGTATCTTTGTCACCTGCCATATCTGCATCAGTATACCCTTCAAGAAAAATATCAGTTCCTCCAAAATACAAAGCATTTGTTGTTGTCCCTTTTAGATACCTAAGTATCCACTTCACAACTTGCCAATGCTCTTTACCTGGGTTGTCCATGAACCTACTCACAACTCCCACTGCATGTGCAATGTCTGGCCTTGTCCAGACCATAGCATACATTAGAGAACCTACCGCTGCAGCATATGGAACTTTAGACATATAGGCTATCTCCTCTTGTGTCTTTGGACACATATCCTTCGTTAGTTTAAAATGACCAGCCAAAGGTGTAGAAACTGGTTTTGCATTTTGCATTGCAAACCTTTCTAGTACCTTCTTGATGTAATCTTCTTGAGATAGCTTTATTGTCTTCTTTGTCCTGTCCCTTGATATTTTCATACCAAGTATCCTCTTTGCAGCACCTAAATCTTTCATTGAAAAAGATTTGGACAGCTCCTCTTTTAGGTCTTTGATGTCCTGCATGTTAGCACTTGCAATCAACATGTCATCAACATACAACATTAGGATGATGAATTTCTCATCTCCCAAATTCTTCGTGTAGACGCAGTGATCCGAGTTGCATCTTGTGAATCCATGATCCAACATCCATCGATCAAACTTCAAGTACCATTGTCTTGATGCTTGCTTTAAACCATACAAGCTCTTCTTTAATCTGCAAACCATTTTCTCCTTACCTTTTACTTCATACCCCTTTGGTTGAAGCATGTAGATTTCCTCCTCTAAGTCACCGTGAGGGAATGCCGTATTTACATCCATTTGCTCGAGATTTAGATCATGAGCAGCCACAAGGCTTAAGACAAGCCTAATTGAGTTCATTTTTACAACAGGAGAAAATATTTCATTGAAGTCAATACCTTTCTTTTGAGAAAAACCTTTTACCACAAGCCTAGACTTGTACCTTTTCTTCCCACCTTCTTCTTCCTTTAGCTTGTACACCCATTTGTTTTGAAGTGCCCGCTTACCTTTAGGCAACTCAACCAACTCCCATGTTTGGTTGCGATGTAGTGAGTCCATCTCCACTTGCATGCTCTTCGTCCATTCTTCTTTGGATTCATGTTGCATAGCTTCTTCATATGATTCCGGCTCTCCAGAATCTGAGATCAAGAGATGGTTGAAGGAAGGAACAAACCTTTCTGGAGGTCTACTTGCTCTTGTAGATCTTCGGGGAATAGGTTGAGGCTCTTCATTTGGTTGACGTTGTTGCACATTGTCACCGTTTGCAGTCCTTGAGTCTTCACCGTCCTCAAGCTCCATGTACTCATCACCTGTTTCTTTTGTTTGTTTTCTTTCCAAGTAATCTTTGTACATATTTTGTTCGTTAAAAATTACATCCCTACTCCTTAAGATTTTACCATCTTCAGGATTCTATAGGCGATACCCAAAGTCTCCTTCTCCATAGCCAATGAAGAAACACTTTTTGGATTTTGCATCTAACTTTGATCTTAGGCTTCTATCTATGTGCATGAAAGCCTCACACCCAAACACTTTGAGAAATGCATAATTCACCGGTTTACCTGTCCATGCCTCTTCTGGAACTCCCACATCCAATGCCGTTGAGGGTGACCGATTGATTAAGTACACAGACGTACTTACAGCTTCCGCCCAAAGCTCAAGCGGTAGGTTGCATGTAGCCGCATGCTTCATGCTCGTTCCATGATTGTCCTGTTCATCCTTTCCAAAATCCCATTTTGTTGAGGTGTCCTTGGGGTTGTCCTTTGCCTCCGAATGCCATTGCTAGCACAAAAGCTTTCAAAAGCTTGGCTGCAATATTCGCCTCCATTGTCGGATCTGAGGCATTTAACCTTGGTACCTGTTTCATTCTCCACAAAGGCTTTCCACCTTTGAAATATGGAAAATACATCGGATTTATTCTTCATGACATAAACCCATGTTTTTCTAGTCGCATCGTCTATGAATGTTACATAGTACAATGAGCCACCAAGTGATGGTGTACTTGCAGGACCCCAAACATCAGAATGAACCAACTCAAGTTTTTTATTTTTTCTTTCATTTCCTGATTTTTGAAATTTTACCCTCTTTTGTTTACCATAAACACAATCTTCACAGAACTCTAAGTCCACTTCTTTCAAACCTGGTAGAAGCTTCTTTGTTTGAAGGATTTGCATTCCTTTGGCACTCATATGCCCAAGTCGGTAGTGCCACACCGCACTGTCAACTTCTGTAGTTGCTGCACAAGCTGAAGGTTGCGTGCTAACAGTACACAAGTAAAGTGTACCGACTTTTTCACCCTTGGCAACCACCAAAGATCCCTTTGAGATCTTCCACCGTTTGTTTCCGAATGCAATGTTGTGACCTTCATCGTCCAATTGTCCTGTAGAGATCAAATTTTTGCGAAGAGAAGGAACATGCCTAACATCTTTAAGCTTCCATTCATTTCCATTAGCAGTTTTGACAGAAACTGTACCTTTGCCGACAATCTCACAAGCTTCATCATCTCCCAAGTATACATACCCAAAATTACCTTTGGTGTAGTCTTGGAAATGTTGCTTGTGTGGTGTCGCATGGAATGAAGCCCCGGAATCTACTATCCAGGAATTAGACACATTGTCTAATGAGAGAATTAGAGCATCTTGCTCTACTTTACCTGCCACATTGGCCTCCGATGTTGGCTTGTTGTCTTGAGACTCTGTATCCTTCTTCTTCTTGGACCAACAATTCTTCTTGACGTGGCCCTTCTTGCCGCAGTTCCAACATTCAAGAACTGACTTTGTGCGTGACTTGCTCCGCCTTGAGCGATCACGACCCTTTTGGTTTTTGAACCTCTCCTTAAGCCTTCCTCTTGTTTCCACTGATAGTGCAGCACTTGATGATTCTCCTGTGCTTCTCCTTCGCATTTCCTCGCTTAGGAGAACACCCACAACATCATCAAACTTAAGAGTATTTGTGCCAGAGATAGAATTACTTACAGCCATCACAAGGCTGTCCCAACTATCCGGTAGAGATGATAGTATAAGGAGAGCTCGCACTTCGTCATCAAAATTGATTTTCACTGATCGAAGTTGACTTATGTTTGTGTTAAAGTCATTTAGGTGTTCTGCAATTGAACCATTCTCTGCCATCTTTAGATTGAACAAGCGCTTCATAAGAAATACCTTATTGGATGCCGATGGTTTCTCATAGAAGTCGTCAAGTGACTTCATCAAGTCCTCCGTGGTCTTCATCTCCGAAACATTGAAGGCCACCGTTGACGCCAAGCTTAACTGGATTGTTCCCAGTGCCTTTCGATCAAGGACAATCCATGCTTCATCTGCCATTGTTGCGGGCTTCTTCGCAAGACCGCCTAGTGGCAAATAGAGGTCCTTCTGGTAGAGATAGTCTTCAATCTGCATCTTCCAATGTTGGTAGTTTTTGCCGTTGAACTTCTCAATCTTGAGCTTCCCTTCCTCCGCCATAACTCCCACTCAATTCAAGGAATCCTTTCCTTGAGATAATTTAGCTACGAGCAAACCTTGCTCTGATACCAATTGTTAGGAAATAAGACGTAGCTAAATAGATAATTGAGTAGATTACTTAATGGAGAGAGACAGATTTATATACACGAGATTATAGAGTAGGGAGAGAGAGAGAGTACACACGATATACGTGGTTCACCCAATGTGGGCTACGTCCACGGGAAAGCAGCCACTCAATGGCTTTAGTACTTCAAAACAAGAAGTAGTTTACAAAGGGATTATACCCTTAATGGAGCTCCCGCCTTGCTTCACTCTCACCACCTCACACTCACCTTGTTGCATCAACTTCACACTATGAAATGTGTGTAGAAATGGCCTCCTTTTATAGGCCAAAAGGGCTGCCCTCTCTTATAAGAGACAGCCATGTGTAGCCGCCCTTGTGCGAATAAGTCCAAATCGGACCCTCCAATCCGCCCATGTGTGGCCGCCCTTGAGAAGAAAAGTCCGCTTTTGAATTCGGCCACCGGCCACCGGCCATTGACTTCCAACCATCGGCCACCGGCCATTGACTTTCGACCACCGGCCATCAGCCATTGACTACCGGCCACCGGCCAACCGACCGGTTGTTTTCCGGCCGCCGTCCGGCCATAATATTCCGGCGAAAAAGAATATTCCGGCAAAAAAAAAGTCTCGGGGGCCTCCGCCCTCGAGGCCTTTAAAGTTGCCCCTGATTCTTGTCTGTGAAAATTTTGGTTTCCGGTGAGTGATTGTCCTTCACGCACGATGGCTTCTCCTCATAATGGGGGCCTTACAAATGTGCGCTTTTACCACAGAAAATTACAAAGGGTAAATCAGGCTCCATACTTAACAGGTACGACAGGTGCACATGATTGATACATACATGTAGGTATAGTTGGGGGCACTGTGCTACTAGGCATCGGCGCAGTGTTAACAAATGAACTCCATGGTGTACTTCTTGTCATGCTCACCACTGGGATATGCATGGTAGCCGTAGTGTCATTAAGAGAAAGATGAGCTAGATCTGGGATGGTAAAGCTGCCACTTGTGGGTTCAGATTGTAGTGAGGCTCCTGGCGAAACAACATATGGAGGATCAATGGGGCTCATTGAGGGAGTCTCCATTTGTGACAAGGTTGGTTGGTTGGCCTTTCCCGTATCCAAGAATCTCATTAGGCCTATTGATCCCTGTGTTCTGTCTTTCTAACTCGACAGTCCTATGGAGGACATCACAGACTTTCTGTTGTTGCTCATCTATGCTAGTAGCACTCGATGTGGATTGTATAACATCTAACCAACCCACATGATAGGTGTGTCCTGTGTACCGATCAATTAAAGCTTCTGCTTGTAGGTCATACTCCCAATTTTCGTTTAGGAATATCCCATCTAGGCCTGGCGTGCTGGAGGTTTCCCTCAAGGTGGAAGCATTATTGCTCCCCATCGCTTGCCCCTCCATGACTGCTACCTTGGGAGCACTCGGTTGCTCGGCTGGCATGATTGTTGTCATAGGAGCCTTTGCTTTCAGGGTTCGACTTTGTTCTAGCTTTCGTAGGTTCTCAATTTCCCTCTCCCTTGCCGCTTGCATATAGCGTTTGATCTCTTGTACTTCGGCAAGACTCCTACCATCGGGTAGTAGAACCTCAGAGGGAGATAGTCCTAAAGGATCAGGAGGTGCAGTGGATGGAACATTCACATGCACACTCTCAAGAAGCATAGGGTCTATTTTAGGCATGAAGGACGAATTTACTTCCCCACTCCCTTCATTTATTTCATTAACCGCATGTTCGGAGCGAGTAGCTCTACTAAGGGTCTCTTTTAAGCGGCTTTGGTGTAGGATACCCCTCCATGACTTCGTAGTCAGAGGAAGAATCACTAGACGCGATATGAGGATCTTGGGTCGCGCTACCTTGAGTCCCGGCCGAAGGTCCAAAACCTAGGGTGGAGGAATAATGGGTGCCCGCGTAAATGGAGGCACTACCAATATGCTCGTGCTCTAACACTCGTCCAGAGCGTAGGTTCATATGACTTGGATCCCCTAGAAGTGTTAGTGAGGGCCTGTGAAGGCTGCTCACTTAGTAATTTTGGGTGTTTTGCAACCCAATTATTTTCTTATTTATTTATTTTTTGATTTTTCGGTCCTTTTTTTCTGACCCAGCTATAGAATAGAACGTATGATAGCTCAAAATGAGCGTCTCGGTCAGAGGGACATGCCGTGCTTTACAGCCCTCCGTTTGGTCACTTTATGCTCTCAGAATCCCTAAAACCGTCAATTTCTAGTAGGGAACTAGGCCCAACTTAGAAAGTCTAAGGGTGCAAGTGGGAAGAGAAGGGAGGAGAGTGGAGGACTTGCCCCACATGCTCTCATTCCCTCTTGAGGGGGTAGGGTATATATATAAGAGTGACTCAAGTATATATCATAAGAGTGAGGACTGAGGCTTGGGCTTGGGCTTGGGCTTGGACTTGGGGAAATGATCCCAATCCCGATCAAAATTTTAGTGTAGCCCCCCAGTCACTCACGCTTAAATATTTTCGGTTTTTTTTTGATTTTTTTGATTTTTTTTTTTAAAGGCGATGACCGCGCGCGGTTTAGGTGACCCTTTCTTGGCCACACACACTGTCACCTACCTAACCTCCCAGTCAACAACTCACAACTCACAGACAGCTCACTACCTTATCTACTTACTAACAGTGCTGCTAACTACTGACTAATCTATTAACTGCTTACTGACAGTGAGCTAACTGTCCACCTACTTCCTCTCTCACTACCTTACTGTGCAAAGACTGTGTGCAGGCAAACCTTGACCGAAAACTGTGTACAGACTGTGTGCAAGCAGAAATTGCTAACTTCCTTCCTACTTATTCATTCACTGCAAACAAGCTAACGACTACTAATTGTGCAAAGACTGTGTGCAAACAAAAAACACAACATTATGCAGAAATCACAGAACTTGCAGACAACACATAAATTAACAACTTGCAGAAAAACAACGCATTCCTCTTCCTCTTTCTCTTCTTTCCTACTACAAAAAACTCATAGGAGAAGCACAAAGTGCCTCTTGGGCTTAGTGCAGGGCGATTCCCCAGCAACGGTGCCAAAAATGTGCACTCCTTGCCGCACTGTCGAAGCAAGGGACTTGCCGTTACACCGTGTGCAAGCCATAGATGGCTCCAAGCACACAACTAGCTTAACTAGTAAGCTCAAAAGAGGGCAATGGTGTGTCACTCACCGCTCTATGCTCCTACCGTGGAGTATTCCTTGCCGCGAAGAAGAAGGAGACGCCGCTACGTCGCGCTCAATCGCTTCACCGCCATCGTGCCGCCGCAATGCTCGATCGCACTCTCTCTCTCTCTCTCTCACACACATACACACACACAAGGAGGTGAAGAAGAAGAAGATGGAGATGGAGATGGAGCAAGAGCACTCTTCTATTACACAAATGAGAGAATGAGTGAATTTTAGGTTTAGTTGGCTTTTATATGAGCTCACCCCATTCACACTTGGGCGCCCATGCTTAGCCAACTAATCCCTTGAATGTCCCAGTTAGAGTGCGCCTCTTATCGGCAATCACTCTTACCCTTTTCCTATTGGTCCGACAACCCCGGTACCTGACTCTACCAAATATATGATACAAGTCCGTCGTAGGTGATGGGGTGTCCGTGAGCCGTGAGGGTTAACAGAGAGAGAGAGAGAGAGAGAGAGAGAGAGAGAGAGAGAGAGAGAGAGAGAGAGAGAGAGAGAGAGAGAGAGAGAGAGAGAGAGAGAGAGAGATGGGTAGATTGTCCCTTCTTTTCGTAATCCGCTCGCCCGATTCTTAAAAAGCGCTCGCTAGAAATTGCTCGCCCAAAAATTGTGCCCATCAGCAGTGATCAACAAATCATCTACATAGAGAACCACAATGAGAAGTACGATCATCCTCACGCTTTACAAAAAATGTGCTTTCTGTTGGACTGTTACGAAAGCCTTGTTTGACCAAATGAGTGTCAGCTTTCTCATACCAAGCACGAGGGGATTGCTTCAACTCATACAAAACCTTGTTACATTTGCACACTTTGTCCTCTTGTCCTTTCTTGAAAAAACTGTGAGATTGTGTTACATAAACTTCCTCAAATATGTCCCCATTCAAGAAAGCAATAACAATGTCTGATTGATGTACATCCCAACCAAAATGAGCTGCCAATGCACATAGAAAACGTACAGTAGTCATACGACAAGTGGGAGCAAAAGTCTCTTCATAAGCTATGCCTTTTTGCTATACATAACCCTTTGCAACAAATCAAGCCTTATGGCGATCGATCTCACCATCCGGCTTGCGTTTCAACTTGTAAACCCACTTCGTACCAATGGCCTTTTTGCTAGGAGGCAAATCACATAAAGTCCATGTGTCATTTTCTATAAGTGCATCATATTCTGATTGCATGGCAGCCATCCAATTTTCTAAATTCTCTGCTTCATCAAAAGATAGAGGTTCTTCAACGTCATGTAGGCTAGACACCGCCAAAGAATAAGAATCTAATGCATAAGATGCATGGCTAGAGCCTGGATGAGTATGACTAGAGAAAGGTGCATCCAATTTACTATCACGCAATGTATGAACCAGCCATTTTGGCATACCTCTAGCCTGCTCATTTTCAGCCCTTTCCTCATCAAGTACATCATGTACATCTGCATCAATAATAGGCTGATCTAGAACATTTTTGGAAACCCCCATAGGCTGTACATTTGCCTCATTGGAATTTACATTCAAACTTCCACCACTGAAAAGAGGCAACAAAGTGTCATAAATGTCCTGTGAGCGTACATTATTGTCTCTAGTACATGACAACAAGGGGTGAATAGAATTTTCCACAAACAGTACATCTAGTGAAACCAAAATATGCTTTCTTTGTGGATGATACAACCTGTAACCTTTGCTTTCAGTACTATAACCAAAAAAAATACATTTGATAGCCTTATCATTCAATTTTTTGCGCTGTGTTTGTGGCACCAAAGCATATGCCAAACAACCAAAAATATGAATGTGCTCAATAGAAGGATTTCTATCATGCCATGCTTCATATGGAGTAATAGACTGCAAAGCTTTTGTAGGACACCTGTTTAGTACATAAGTGGCACACAGGATGGCCTCAAGCCAAAACAAATGCGGCAAAGCTTGACTTTTGACCATACATCATGCCATTTCGGTAAGTGACTTGTTTTTCCTCTCAGCAACACTATTTTTTTGAGGTGTATAAGGCACTATACATTGGTGTTTTATCCCACGACTAGCTAGAAATGCATTAAATTCATGAGACATATACTCTCCCCCTTGATCGGAATGGAGGGTGCCCATAGTACATTTCGAGACATTTTCAGCCATAGCCAGAAATTGTTTCAAGCACATAAAAACTTCGGACTTCACTTTAAGCGGAAATACCCATGCATGCCTGGAGTAATCATCAAAGAAAGTCACAAAGTAAAAGGTAATTGCCCAAGGACGGAGTTTTCATGGGCCCACAAACATCACTATGCACAAGCTACAACCTTGTGCGCTCCTTGCCGCACTGTCGAAGCAAGGGACTTGCCAATACACCGTGTGCGAGCCACAAACGGCTCCAAGCACACAACAAGCCTAAACTAGCAAGCTCAAGAGAACAAAGGGTGTGTCACTCACCACTCTACGCTCGCCTTCGTGGTGGATTCCTCGCCGCGATGAAGAAGAAGCTGCAGTCGTGCCGCGCTCAACCGCTTCGCCGCCGTCGTGCCTTCGTAATGCTCGATCGCACACACACTCTCCCTCTCTCTCTCTCTCTCACACACACACAAGGAGGTGAAGAAGAAGAAGATGGAGATGGAGCAAGAGAACTCTTCAATTGCACAAATGAGAGAATGATTAAAAATTAGGTTTAGTTGGCATTTATAGGAGCTCACCCCATTCACACTTGGGCGCCCATGCTTAACCAACTAATCCCTTGAATGTCCAAGTTAAAGTGCGCCTCTCATCGGCGATCACTCTACCTTTCCCTATTGGTCCGACAAGCCCGGTACCTGACTCTACCAAATACATAATACACGTCTGTCGTAGGTGATGGGGTGTCCATGAGCCGTGAGGGTTAACATGCCCCCCTTCTTGATGTAGATTCCGTCCTCGGAAGCTATTGAGTTGAAGCTGGTTCGTCGAGGTGGAAGAGCATTTGAGATGAATGTCCTTAGCCTTCTTCAGTCACTGCAAAATCAAACAACATTGGCACAGTAATTGCATTCTCTTAAAAAGCATATGCAGTTTTAGGTAGACACATTGATTGGAAAAAGAATTTCAAACAATTTGTCAGCAATGAACATTAAATTGCAATGTAATCAAATGCATAAACAGATGTAAAGGCAAAAAATTAAACAAGTCTGGGGTCGCTAATTTGACGGTCGAAAAGCACTAGAGATCGAATATTAATACCATGGGTAAGCTTCTTAATTTTCTGTGGTCAATTAAGTTGTTTAATCGCGAGAGCCAAGTATTCATGTTCGAGGGCTGACTAGAGGCTATATCTAGAAAACTTTGTAGTTAAGCTACCATAAAAGGAATTTCTCATGAAATCATCGCCTGACTGATTACTTTTTCTTTGACCCCCCAAGGTCTTTTCACATGGATTCAATTATGATGTGTGTGCTTATTTTGTATGCCTTGGGTTTTTTGCTTTTCAAGGAAAAGCGCCCACACTGGGAACCTCTAGGGCTCTAGTACCATAGGCGATACATGTGAGTGAAGTACCAAATCAAGCTGAGATTCCTCTTCCAGCGTAAGATTTTACATTGTGGCACTTTGATTTTTTGTTTGTTCATTTTCATCATTTTAATTTTGTAACTTTGGGGGGTCATATAACACTGTTACATTCCCCAGGCTCATCACATTAGTAAACTCCCTTTATAATACTTAAGCTAAAGGTCACTAGGGTTAAGCCCACTAGAAAGCCCTAGTACATTTCATACAATGTTGCCTAAATCCGATTAAGAACCTAAGTAACCATTGTTTATTAGGAAGGCATTCCCCATGGTATTAAGAGAAGATTTCTAATACCTAGCTTGGTCAAACTAGCTTAGTCAGACTGCTTGATTTTTAAACCTAGACAAGTGATTATGACAAAACATTACATTGAATTAAATGTTTGATACTAAGCCAATGCGCTGAATATTATGCTACCAATCACAATCAAAGCAGACAAACATAGATGCAAAAAGATAACGGCAATGCTAATGGACAAGAAACACCTGTTTGTGTTGATGGTCGCGCTTGATCTGAAGGTTCCATGAAGGTCCAAATCCTAACCATAGCAACACGTTCCTGTACACACTAGGAAAACAAAAGGAATACCTCCAGGAGGCACATCTGTGGGAAAAGAGAACTTTTCTAATCACTCAACTCTAAAACAGAAACACTCCTATCGTACTAATCTTACCTACCCTCCATCACTCAAGTGATGAGGATCAAAGGTGTTTTATGGCATAGGTTTCTGTTTCACTGTACCAGATGTGACATGTGTAGGTCTGAGTCAATGTTTTGACTTTTATTGTGCATACTCGTTTGCTAATTGCTCTTGCTCTTTTTTTTTTTTTTTTTTGTGAGTATAAAGATTTATATGTACATTCCCTAAGATTGGAATTGATAGGTCAGGGAAAAAGGTTGAGAGGGAAGCAAGTGAATGATGACTGTCAGCAAACACTCCCCCCTTCCTTGGGTAGATCATACCGTTTGAAATGAGCTTGTCACCCTTTGAAACCAATTGTTCCAGTTGGTAATAGGTGAGGATTTTTGCCAGTAGTTTTCTATTACCCTAGGTGCCTCGTCAAGCTGCAAGGGTGGTAAGGTACTCTCCCAGGATCGAACTTGAAGTGGTTCATCAGGTGATTCTTGAACACTGGGAGGTGTGGATTCTTTTGTAGCTTCATGGAGGTCCACTACTATAGATGGAGGCTGTGTAGAAGCTTTTACCTCTATGGATGTATTACATGAGGAGCTAGAAGCTTCATGGGACTCCCCCCTTCCTGAGCTAGGTGGAACAAATCGTTCTTTCTTTGGTACCCAAACTAACTCGGGAGCGGGTGTGTAGCGTTCTGTGATTTTTTTCTTTCCATGATCATTGATTCGTTTTGGAGCTACGGGATTGGGCTCACTTGGGTCAGGTGATAGGTAAGAGCACAATCTACGTTTTGGCACCCAGATTTGATCATTTCCTTGATAGTAGCCTTGAGCTTCCAATAGTCGTTTAGGGATCCATCGCAACATTTTCTTACTTTTCTTGGAGCGAGTGGTACGTTTCTTACAAGGCTTCTGTTTTTTAGCACTAGCTATGGTCACTAAAGAAGCTTTAGGGACCCACTTGTATGTTTTCTTCGTGACATTAGGATGAGTCTTGTCAGAAGAGATACGCATTGCTTGTAGCATATTTAAGGGTATAGGCATTTCATCCCCCTCAGGTGTTACCCAGGTCGTCCCCCTATTTCCCCAAGTGTCTATGGTTGATGCTAGGTGGACCCAGTCTACATTGTCCGACTCAGTCATCCCAGGTAGGACATCCATATAAGGAGAATCTTTGCCAATGTCTGTATCCTTCTTACAAGTGTAACAATATTGTAGTGGGGCCGAGTGAACTGTGGTGTCAGAGCGATGATCAATAATGGTTTTACTCCCTAAAGGGTGTACCTTACCAGTCACCAAATCCACTCTAAGGACAGAGTCTTGGAATTGCAAATAGACATGATTTTTAGACCAATCGTGAACCATTTGTGCTTCCCTCATGAATGGTCGTCCTAAAATCATTTCATATGACATAAGGTGTTTAGAGAAATCCATTACAATGAACGTATGTCGTACCTTGTGTCCTAGAACTTTGATCTTAAGATCCTTGAGCATCCCCATAGGTTTGGCTATGGTACCATTTGCCATCTTTACCACAATGTTAGTAACACTGAGGCGGGGTTTTCCCATGGATTCCCAACAATCTTTTGTAACGATGCTAACTCCCGCACCACCATCAAGAATTCCCTTTATAGTTAATCCCTTGGTAGTGATGGGTAGGGTCGCATTAGACTCGTCGCCTTCAAAATACTGCCCTAATTCGTTAATGGGTACCTCAATCACAGACTCGTGTCCATCTAAGTCAAGTGATTGCACATGATTTTCCTCATCAATCATAATCGAGTTAGGCCTATTTGGTTGCGCAAACTGCGGTAATCCCGTTCGTAGCTCTCCGTTAAGGAATGCTCGAAGTGCAAGGAATAACTCAGGATCTCCATACAGCTTTGCTATGATCGTGGTTCGGACCTCAGAAGACATGAAGTCCACTAGTTTGGCAACATTCATTGGCGTTTTGCAGGGTGTAGGTCCTTGACTAGGAACTGGTGAGGATGGAATCTCATATTCCTCAATGGGATCAGGTATTCCTTCGTTAAACATCCTTTCCAACAAGAAGGGTGTATGCTCACTTTCGGATGTCCTGTCCTCACTCCCTTCTTGGATGATACTAGATATGGCTAACGGTCTATGGTTCATGTGGGGTGGATGAACTTGCGTGGGAAACACTGTGTCATGAATTTTGATATGCATGGGTTCTGGTTCTAGTTTCCTTTGAGTCTCCTCCACTAAACCTCTTAGATGTTTCACCTGCTCAATCTCGTCTACTGGGTTTGGGTACGTCCCAATCTTCTTTTTACGATTCTTCCCTTTTTGCCCCTGCGGTTTTTCTTGGGGGTCTTGGATTGGATTTGGAAACACTTGTGGTGTTTTTAGAGGCTCTTTATGGTTTTCTCTTATTCGGTTTTCATTTGGTCCCATGTTACGGTTTTCCTTGTCGGTCTTTCCCTTTGTGGTATTGGTTCTAGTCTCCATTGTCTCGACTGAATCTGAATCATCCTCGAGGTCATTCATATACACGGGGTCATCTCCTGTTCCTATGTTTGTTTTGGAACTTGGCTTTGAATTTTCCGTATTCTGCGACTTCTTCCTTCGTGTCTTCTTTTTCTTTGCTTGGATAATTGACGCGGTATCTCTCTCTTCGAGGATATGTCCTGGCCCTTGAAGCATGGACCGTGTAATCGCATAAGCGGGTGCGACGGGTGGTATTGGTGATGTCACACTAGCAATTTCGACCAAATTTAGGGGTGTGATTTTAGGCGCATTTGGGTTATAGGGGCATTGGGCAATCAAGTGATCTATGCCACAACGATTACATGTGAGTATTGGCATTGCAGACGTGCTCCCTTGATTCATTTGCATCTGTGCAGCATTCTTTTGCAGCCTAATAGGGCACTCCGCTGCTCGATGTGGTCCACCACACTCGTAGCATTGAAGAGGTGGCCTCCTAGCCTGGGTGTTGATATTTTGACCTCTGGATGCGAGAGCAGCAGCTTGATAAACCGGCTTGACTTGTCCCCAACAATCTTCCATGTAGTATATAGGACATTCTTCCAATGTATCAAGTCCGTAGGCAATACTAGTGTCTATTTCCTCCTCACAGCCATCTGCATAAGCATTTGATGGCTCGCAACCCACTTGGTTCATAGGGGCGACTCTTGGATGCGGGGGCTGCGGTCCTAGCACAGGAGGTGGTGGTAACGGTGTAGCTTGTACAACATTTTGAGATCTAGGGACCATGTGTTGCGGTAGTTGCTCAACAGGTGGAGTAGGCATCAATACAGGAGCTCGAGGCGCATCCGTCCAGGCTACAGGTGGTCTATTTGCCATCATACGTTTGATCATTAAACAATCCTTAGCTTGGTGACCATACCTACCACATGCGTTGCAAGTTCCATTAAATTTTACTCTAAACGTAGGGCACTCACTAGTGCTATGTGGACCTAAGCAAATGGAACACCATTGTTGCTCCCTTCTTGGATACATGTGACTATTTTGAGGGGGTCGATTATCCTTAAGAGACTCTTGGATTGCCTTGGTGAGGTCTGTCAAGAATGTCTCAAATACCTTTGGCTCATTGGCAATGGGCTTTGTAGTCATGGGTTCATACTCAATGGCTTGTGAGCTAGTGGATCTCGTGTCAGTAGACACCCTCATGCCTGCTATCATCAAGTTGTCCTCTAATTGGATTGCATTGGCAGTGACATCTTCCCAGGTTGTGATACCTCTAATCACTAGTCCATTATAGATTCCTTCATTCCTCAACCCTCGAATGAATCGATCAGCAGCAGTTGGTTATTGTTGAAGCGCTCATTTACAGGGGAGCGAGAGTTTAAGTGCTTTAGACGACTAATGAAGTCCCTTACTGACTCTCCTTCCTTACGTTCGGCCTTCTGTAGCTGAGATGCTACACCCCAAAGCACACCTTCTCGTATGTACTCCTTTAGAAACAACCTTCGAAGGGTAGGGTAGATTGTTTTCTCGTCCACCCTTAGGGTCCTATACCAATCTCCAGCCTTCCCACTTATTGTCAAGCTTAAGGCATTGCACTTATGTAGTTCGTTGCGTTCCCCTAAGGAATCACATACTTGTTCAAACACTTCAATGTGTTTCCTAGCATCTTCATCCCCATTGAATTTTTGCGTGAGTTTGGCAATTTGTACTGCCTTACTTCTAGGCTCTCTATCAGATGCGTGACGCATATTTTCCGCAATAGATCGACCTATGGTTTGAGCAAACGCTGCCAAGTCACCTATGTGAGGAGGCAGGGCCGGTGGAGGTACTCTTGGAATCATATGTGGGATAGGGATGGGTGCCGGTCTTGGCATATGTGTGGATGATGCAGGATATGGAACATAACCGGGCATAGGTCCACTCGGATAAGAGCTAGGGAGCGGCACTCGAGGAGCATAAGCAAGTGGTACAATTGGAGGTGTGGGGGCCATGTGTGCATAAGGGGCTAGAGGCACATACGGTCGAGGCCCCATATTAGGTACTACAACACTAGGTAGTGGCACTGCGCTAATCGTAGATGTCATCGGTACATTCTCTGTCAGGCTTATCCCTGGAGTGAGCACTGTGTTTTCCTTAATAGAGGGTTGAGCCAAGTTAGGGAAGCTAAAGTTTTCGCTCGGAGGCTCAGATTGCATAGAGACCCCAGGTGAAATGACGTAAGATGGGTCCATGGGGCTCATTAGAGGAGTCTCCATTTGTGATAGAGTAGGCTGTTGAGCCTTGCTCGTATCCAGAAATCTCATGGGGCCAGTTGAGAGTATATTTACCCCTCGGTTTTGCCTTTCTGATTGAATAATGCCATGGATAACATTACAGATCATTTTCTGTTGATCTTCGATGCTCGTGGCACTAGAGGTGGATTGTACAATCTCTATCCATCCTACATGGTAGGCGTGGCCAGAGTGTAGATCCGTCAACACCTCAGTGTGGAGGTCGTATGTCCAATGATCATTAATGAACAATCCTTCTAGAGTCGACGTGTTAACGGTTTCTTGTGAGGAAGAAGCAATGTTGCTCCCCGTGGTTTTACTTGTCACCAACGGTACTCTAGAGGGAACTTCTGAAGGAGGCAGCTCAACAGGGCCTTCTTGGTAAGAAGTTGGCAGGATATCCACATGGACACTCTTTGGGGGTGTGGGGTCCACGTGCGATGTGAAAGGAGAGTCCACTTCCCCACCCCCTTCGTGTGCTTCATTTGCATCAGGTTCCGAGCGAGTAGCTCTACCTAATGTTTCCATGAAACGGCTAAACATACTAGTACTAGGCTGTGGAGCTTCGGGAGGTGCATGGCCTTCTCTCTCAGTGTTTTGGGTAGGGTATGCTTCCATGATTTCTGAGTCGGAGGAGGAATCACTAACGGCTATTTTAGGGTCTTGGGTGGTGTTACCTTGTGTCCCCGCTGAGGGTCTAGAGCTTATCGTGGATGGGTAATGGGTGTCCGTATGAACAGAGGCACTCTCAATATGCTCGTGTTCTAGCACCCGCCCAGAGCGTAAGTGCATGTGCTTTTGATACCCTAAGGTGTCAAAAAGCTGCTCTAGGAGGCCTTATGACTAGTTTTTAGCGTGTTTTTTGTTTGTTTTTTTGCTAGATTTTTTAGAGCGTGTCGTGGAATGGGCCGTGTGATAGCTCGAAACGAGCGTATCGGTCAGAGGGTCGTGCCGTGCTTCACAGCCCTCCGTTTGGTCACTCTATGCCCTCAGAATCCCTAAAACTGTCAATTTCCAGTAGGGAACTAGGCCCAAACTAGAAAGTCTAAGGGTGCAAGTGGGAAGAGAAAGGAGCAGAGTGGAGGACTTGTCCCACATGCTCTCATTCTCTCTTGAGGGAGTAGGGTATATATATAAGAGTGAGTCTAGTATTTATCATAAGACTGAGGACTGAGGCCTGGGCCTGGGCTTGGGCTTGGGCTTGGGCTTGGGAAAATGATCCCGATCTATCTTTTATACAAACCAACCCGTCCGTTTTAAGAGTCACGTTTTTTATTTTCGAAAAATTTCGCCGCCCGCTCACTCGCGTTTTTTATTCCCGATCCCGATCTATCTTTTATACAAACCAACCCGTCCGTTTTAAGAGTCACGTTTTTTATTTTCGAAAAATTTCGCCGCCCGCTCACTCGCGTTTTTTATTTCCGAAATTTTTTTCTTTTTTTTTTTTCAAGAATATTTATTTTTTTTTTGGGAAAGAAAAAATAAAAAACCTTTTTTTTTTTGGGTGCAGAAAATACAGAAATTGAAAACGCAGGTATGCAAAAAATGCAGAAAACGCAGAAACGCAAAAATTGCAGAAAATGCAGAAATTGCAGGAAAAAACGCAGAAATTTCAGAAAATGCAGAAATTGCAGAAAATTAAAAAAACGCAGAAATGCAAAAAATTGCAGAAATTGAAAACGCCGAACTTGAAAATGCAGAAATTGCGGAAGTTGAACAAACGCAGACAATAGCAGAAATTGAAACTTGACAGCAAATGCAGAAAACGCAAAAAACAGAAATCTCCACACACTCCTTCCCTGCCTTTCCTATGATAGAAATTGCACCACAAGGAAGCGTAAAGTGCTAACCGAGCTTAGTGTAGGGCATATCCCCGGCAGCGGCGCCAAAAATGTGCGCTCCTTGCCGCACTGTCGAAGCAAGGGACTTGCCAATACATCGTATACGAGCCACAAACGGCTCCAAGCACACAACAAGCCTAAACTAGCAAGCTCAAGAAAGCAAAGGGTGTGTCACTCACCGCTCTACGCTCGCCTTCGTGGTGGATTCCTCGCCGCGATGAAGAAGAAGCTGCAGTCGTGCCGCGCTCAACCGCTTCGCCGCCGTCGTGCCTTCGTAATGCTCGATCGCACACACACTCTCCCTCTCTCTCTCTCTCTCACACACACACACAAGGAGGTGAAGAAGAAGAAGATGGAGATGGAGCAAGAGCACTCTTCAATTGCACAAATGAGAGAATGAGTAAAAATTAAGTTTAGTTGGCTTTTATAGGAGCTCACCCCATTCACACTTGGGCGCCCATGCTTAACCAACTAATCCTTTGAATGTCCAAGTTAAAGTGCGCCTCTCATCGGCGATCACTCTATCTTTCCCTATTGGTCCGACAAGCCCGGTACCTGACTCTACCAAATACATAATACACGTCCGTCGTAGGTGATGGGGTGTCCATGAGCCGTGAGGGTTAACAAACCTGCATGTGGCCCGAACTGAGCCATCCTTTGGAAACTTAGAACATTGCATCTTACCCAAAATATAGCCTTCACAAACATGTTTGACAGGTGCTTCAAGAGGCGGCAAAGAAGCAACCATATCAGATTTCTGCAAACACAGCAAACTGACAAAATTCAGATGACCAAAGCGTGCATGCCAATGTTTTGCATCTGAAATAGCCCTTGAATCTGCAACTGCATTTGCAAAATTTTTTCCACACTTGTCATACAAAGTGAGCTTATATAGCCCACAACACAAAAGCCCAGATGCAACGATTTCATCACCAAAACTGAGATCATGAAGTGTACATCTGTCATCCACAAATTTGACTACAAGTCCAAGTCTAGCAAGTGCAAGTACAGACAAAAGATTCTTCTTGATCCCCGGTACATAAAGTGCATCAACAAGTGTGAAAGAACTGCCATTAGCAGCAGTAAGCACAATCTTTCCAACTCCTGAACCGGATAAGAGGCATTGTTGGCACAAGTGACTGAATTCCCATGAGGGACAGACTCAAGAGAGGTGAACAATTCACGATGTGAGGTAATGTGCTTTGTAGCACCACTGTCAAAATACCACACATGTGAATCTGCAGCAACTGACAAGCATGCATCATGGACAGTAGGATTGTAAGTGCACTCTGCAGTAAAAGCCCATTCTGCATAAAAATCAGCAACACAGTCTCCTTTCACAAAAGACTCAACAATGGCTGCATTTGCAGTGGAACCATCATTTGCATTGGAACCACCCTCTTTATGCTTTGCCTCTTTGGCCTTCAACTTAGGACACTGCTTGATAAAGTGATCATTAGCTTTACAATAATGGAAATGCATCTTCTTTTTTCCCTTATCACCAAAATTTCTAGACAAATTGTTGTCAGCAGAAGCATTAGGAACAAAAGTTTTGCCACTCGTAGCAGAACCATAAGAAGTGGCTGCATTGCTGTTACCACCCTTTCTTTGAGAAGCGATAAAAGCTTGTTCAACTGCATGCTGCCTAGTCCTGTTTTTTTCTGGAAAGTGACTCTTGCAACATTAATGTGCATAATGCATCAAACTTGACAGTTTCAGGATTTCATTGGGTCATAAGTCTCCGAGTACTAGCAAAAGTCTGGTAAGAATCTGGTAAGGCATCAAGAACAAACTGCACAAGGGAACTGTTTGAAATGACTTCACCTGCAGAAATAAGTTGCTCATTGATATCCTTGACACCAACAAGGAAAGTGTCCATATCATCTTCCTCATGCATAATCTTTGACTCCAACTCTTTACGTAGCAAAGCAATTTTAGCCTCATTGCGGCTTGCATAAAGATCTGATAGAATCTCCCAAGCTAGTTTTGCAAATTTTGCTGAACAAATGTGAGGAACAATGGTGTGATTCACAGACAACGTAATCAATGCATAAGCCTACACATCCTTTACATCCCAATGAGATTGTTCTGCCGTAGGCAAAACAACTCTAATAGCAGCAATCCTTGCAGCAAGACCTGCAACATCCTCAACATCGCCTACATCCTCAGAATTAGGACGTACATCAATACCCTGCACAATCTTCTAGATGCCCTTTGACACAAGAACATGTTGCATCATATAAGCCCACATAGGGTAATTGTCCCCATCCAACTTGTCCTCAACAGCAAACATCTTGAACACGTCTGTGTTGTTGTAAGCCATGGTAAATGCTGCACCTAATGTGTAAACTGCCCAAAAAGAGGAGAAACGAAGCGAGAACAACACGTGCTATATAGCACAAACCATAGATGACTGTAAGGAACCTATTATGCAAAAAATTGCACTGAGAGAAATTTTGCACAAAATGACAAAATTGCAAAATGAAGGCCGAAATGTGCCCGAATCAGAAATTTGAGCAGACCAGGCTCTAGGAGCTCTCCCAAAATATTTTTTGACCTATGAACGCCCGCCAAACCTCACTGAAATAGAGAAATTGAGCAAGTGTGTGCTGGAGCAGCTGGCGACTAAGCCCGGGAGGATGCAACCTGCTCTGATACCAATTGTTGGAATTAGGGTTGCAGAGAAACACACATAGCTTGGAGAAGATGAAGGAAGCTCAAGGCACACAATAGAGAGTGTGTTACTTAGTGTGCAATGGAAAGATAGATCGCCCTAGAGTGATGGGAGTATATACAATGCACGGGGGGAAAAACCTCCTAAAGAGGGAAAAAATGCCCCGACAATCCTAGTGTGTTCACACGCATCACTACCACATGTATATGGTAACAATTCCTAATGAGCATAGAGAGAGTACTTAGTTTGAGAAAGCAACATATCAATTTACACCTAGCTAGTTTGGCATAGACAATACTTGAAAAGAGAGAGAAATAGAACAATTGACAACGATTGAGGACCACATTTCATGGAGCCGGTCCCCTCTCCAAAAAGGCTTTGTATTATAGCTTCTCCCATCAAAGGAGACTTTTGTACAATACAATCTTTGTGTTACTTGAAAAAAGTGGTTGGTGCAATGAAGATGGAAGCTTCATGCACCAAATTATTCTTGAAAAACACACCTAGTGGGCCTAGCCTCAGTCCCAAGACCTCACACACCTTCAAAGATGGTGAGAGCTAGCAGGGAATGAGGAAAGATTGAGAGGAAGAAGATGTATCTTACGATAAAGAAGTATTCTCCTCACATAATTAGTCTTAATAGCATAGATTAGCTTAGTAATTAGCATGGTAAAGGAGATGAGCATGCCATTGAAGCATGTCTCTTGGTTGGATTTGCATTCATAGCCAAGAGTTGTTGGTGTAGGACTCTACTTCTCAATGCTTGGAGAAGGAGATGGAGTTCTTGCTCAACACATGAGTTGTGTGTGTGTGTGTGTAGCAATGTAAGCTAGACCAAAAATGCCAACTATCTCTCTACTTGGTAGACTCCTCTTCCCAAAAGCTCTTGTTGGCTTCCCATTGGCTCCTGTAGAGCTTGTCCAATAACAATTTAGAAGCATAATTGATAGCCTTGTGACATGTGTCCCCATTTCCCCTTTGTGAGAGCTTAAGGTAATTAAATAATTTATTTAAACTCTCATTGGTCCTTTTAGTCTTCTGGCCAATAGGAATCAAGCAAGCCATTGGGCCAGTGGATGCTCATCGGACCCCTTGGTAGACTGTCCAATAGTCTTCTAGGGAGCTTAATTTCTATTGGTTCTTTTATCAAGAATTTTTAAATTGATCAAACTAATTTTACTCTAGCCTAATTCCATTGGTCCACCTCTATGGCCATCCAATAGGATTTGAGGGGACATTGGGGGCAACTAGCCTAGGAGCCTGTCATGTGTCCATTCTCCCCTTTGGGAAGAGCTTGGGAGAGTGTGTTTGTGTGTTTCTCTCTCTTCCCCTAACATTAGGACTCGCCTCCTCCTTCCTAGGGATGTGGGAAGACTTTTTAGTCTTCCCATAACCATCCAATTTTCCTCACTTTTGGCCATTGGAAAATTTAATTAAATTTAGGAACTTTAGCCTATGGAAGTATTAATAGAGCTCAACCTTAGGTCTTCTAAGCTCTATTGATGCACATTGCTCTTTTGTAGACTGTCCCTCTTTGGATCCCTATTTTCCCTCCTTTGGATCCCTGCTAAGACTGATCTTGCATCCTTACCAATATTCTAGCTTTTACTCCCTTGGTATCTCCCCATATTAAATGATCAGTTTAACATGAGAAAATAATTTGGGAGAATTAGATATTAGTTTTTATGACATCTAACATATCTTTATCATTGCAAAAAACATGTCCAAAGACTTCTAAATCAACCCAACATTTTAGAAATCTCTCTACAAAACTAGAATAAACAAAAAATTCTAAATTCAACTTAATTAAAGTGCAAACACATGAAAAATTCTAAATTCAACTTAATTAAAGTGCAAACACATGAAAACCACAAAATTTCTATGGCAAAAGAAGGCACTAAATATGTATATATACTACAAGTTGAAAGAGTGTGTACACAGTGCAGTGTGGGAGAGGAAAGAGGATATACAAGAATAAGGGTAAGTGTATAGGTAGTGGGCGGTCGAACATCGGACGTTTGGCCTCTGGAAAAGGCATAGTGCCTTTACCCCAACAACCTCCCACTTAAAGACAAATGTGCCAATAAGCGGGTCCTACTAGCTAAACTACTCATATGTATGAGAAAATAGTGAGAGACTCTCTCAACCTACACCCATTGACTGGCTCAGTAGATCTACATGCAACCATATCGGCTCTAGTGATAGGCAAGCATGCATATCCATGCTAGATCCTGCATGTAAATCTCACAGACAACTTTGTATGGTCTACATAGATCCACTAAGCATCATGCTAGTGTCAGGCATTGTAAAAATGACAATCCCTACTACAAATTCTCCCACTGCAACTGCTCATTGACACTAGTAGGTCAGACATGAGATGCATGAACCTAGATGTCCTAGCCTCCCCTGTGCTATCTATATGCATTGCATCATCATGACTACTTACCGCGTATGGATGTGTCATTTTTGAAATTGGATTGGATGAATCCCTCTCATACATAGGTAGAACCATCCCTCTAATGTGAGCATATCAAAGAATTCCATGTCCGTCATCTCTCCTTGTGCATCTAGGGAGCAAGCTTGCTCTACCTCTGCCTGCATAGAGTTTGACAACACATATTGTGTCTCACTAGAGCACTACCACTCTACCTCTATCTCTACAGAGTCTACTGGCATGTCCTGCACATCTTAAAGCTCTATCTCGTTGAGCATGATGGAAATCACTCACGAAGGAGACACATCTCGTGCTCAATGCATGCTAGCAACAAATCCAAGACTATGCCATCTCATACCTCAGATACATGCATAGGATATACCAAGCCACTATGAGCTACCCTGGAAATCACTAGTGATCCGCAATGTATTTGGAAAGAATTTTCTCTAGGTAGTATTTGACACCTATAATCTGCTAATTGTCTCATAGATATCAAAATCTATCTTAGCCAAGGAACATAGTGCACATGTTGTTGGTAATAAAATGCAAACATCTTGTGTACTTGTAATGTCAAAACACATAACCATCGGCCAAGTGTATACAGCTAAAGCTTCCACTAGAGAAAGAGCTAAACCACTCACGATGTGGTGTGATATGGAAAACTACATTGTCATCTAGCAACCATTTGGGATTGGTGTCACCTTTTCAAAGACATGTAAATAGGAGGAACACTAAAGGCAATCAATCATGACATCTTCATCACTGGCATATGGAGTTATTGCTCTAGCATGTGTCAAAACCTCATGGAGAAAATTGACAGAGTCTCCCGTGTAAATTGAGCAAAAAACCCTCAAGTGAAATCTCAATCGTAAACCTTACCATAATGTCCACAAAGTGGGAGATCACTTGCCCACTACACAATTATGGAAACCATGATCAATCACATCAAAATCGATGCTTGCATATGTGTAAAATGGCTCCACAATTGTAAGCATAAGCAATGTCACTAAACCAAGTGAGACAATTTGGGACAAACCACTCAACCAAGTGTAAAATGTATAACCATATACGCAAGTAGTGAGCAAATACACTAAAGAATGCATCCCACAAGAAGACTACCTATAAATATATGCAAAGAAACTTTTGAACCTATAAAGTTGTGACTGCCTATAATCTGTAGCTACATGAGCATATGCAGCTAACAAAATTTTTCAAAGTAAGAGTCTAAACTCAATCACTATCAAGGTGGGAGTTGTTCTCGACCACTAAAGCATCAAAGAGTAAATTGCAGATACGTCCAAAGCATGGCAAGAATCTAGGAAACATATGCCAGAATTTATCTTGAAAATTGAGTAAACATTCAAAAAATCTCACCAAAACCGCATCATAAACATGAACAGACACTCAATGTCTTAGTTGAAAAATCCACATGTGGTATACATCAACTGTCAAAAGCCTAGCAATCTAGCACTCTTGACCGAGTGGCTCTATGGACGATTGCACCTGTACAACAAACCATGTAAATCCCCTACCTGTGAGATGTACCTAGCTCACTCTATATCAACATATGCATACATAGTATAACTTCACAAAATAGTGCTCAAACTACTCTTTGGATTGACCCACACAACCATACATGAGCACTACCAAGTGTACAACATAGTCTACACTAGGAAGAACGAGCAACTTGCGAGCAAAAAAACTAAAATTTGGCACACACTACATCATTGATTGGAAAACTTGTTGATAAAAAAACAAACACATAGCACAACCAGCCATTAATGGTCTTAAATTCTGTCCAAGAGCTGAGCACGCCCGAGCCATATGTGACTAAAGTGTGTCACCTAAGTAGGAAAATGGAGAATTCTCAAAGCCATATTGCTCTTTTTTTTTTTTTTGGGGGGGGGGGGGGGGGGGGGGGGGTTGCCAAGGAGACATTGCAAAGCTAAGCCGCTCCAAATGTAGTAGGCTAGAGGTGATGTTGCTCCAAATGTAGTAGGCTAGAGTTATTTATTAGAGGTTATATTTATGTTAGGGGATCCGTGATAATTATGTCAACCTCAGATAATTAATTTAAATAATTATTTTAGTAGAATGACTCCATTTTTAGAACAAATTAAAAGGGGAAAACTAGAAAATTGATTCAAAATTCTTTGAGTTATTTATTAGAGGTTAATTACATGTTAGAGGACCCATGATAAATATATTAACCTCAGATAATTAATTTTATTAATTATTTTAGCAAATTACTCTATTTTTAGGACAAATTAAAAGAGGGAAATTAGCAAATTGATTCAAAATGATTTGAGTTATTTATTAGAGGTTAATTACATGTTAGGAAACCTGTAATAATTATACTAAGCTCAGATAAGTAGCTTACCTAATTATCTTAATAGATTTACATTGTTTTGTGGACAAATTAAAAGGGAGAAATTAGCAAATTGATTCTAAATGATTTGAGTTATTTATCAGAAGTTAATCAAATCTTAGAAAACCCGTGATAATTATGTTGTTCTCAAATAATGAGTTTACCTAATTATCTCATTAAAATTATATTATTTTTAGTGGAAAATAAAAAGGGGAAAATAATAAATTAATCCAAAAACCTTTGATATAATTATCAAAGGTAGAACACACCTTGAGGAATCCATGATAAATACTCCAACCTCATATAAGTAGTTTAAATATTTATCTTCATTAAAAGTAACCGATTTTGCGTATAAAATAGAGAAATAAAATTTGTAAATGAATTTATCTAATTACCAAATAAATACCTGAGGTCCAAAATTACTATTGAAGGGTGGGAAAATTACCTCAGCATAAATGGTCGGTATAAATTACTATTATCAAAATGTTACCTAAATTAGACTATAAGTACAGGACGAAAAGGTTATAAATCAAATTTATGAAAATTCTTAAAGATAGAATATATCCAATTACAATTTAGGGTGAGTAAGCCATTAGCTGATATAAATTTCTAATTTACTAAGACTAAAATGGAATATAGACTAAGGATAAACCTAGTTAAAGGGCTTCCCTAATTAAATGGTAATTATGAGAAATTACTTATAGTATAAAGAAATTATAGGAGGAATATCTCATCCAATTAACTATCAAAGATACCTACTTACTCCAAAAATCCTTATTTTTGGGTAAAAAGGAAAAAAAGAGATTATTCAATTAAACTTCTAATCGATTAAGTCTTTTTATAAGGCTGCCGACATGGCTCCAAAGAGAACCAGGGGAAATCCTCTTACCGAGGAAGAGGATGTTAGCAACAAATTAAATATAGCCACTAATGACCATGAGGCTGGGCCTAGCCATAGGGCAATGGAGGAAAGTCTATCGACTCCCGCCCAACAGCACATGGACGAGCAATCCCAGGTGGATTTCTATTTTGTTCACTTAAAATATTTTAAAGTTTATTTTTAAGTTAGCATTGCATACGTAAGGTTAGGAAGGATAAACTGGCTGTAAACGGAAGGTAACTTTCACAAAACCAACGAGCAATGATTGTAAATAGGAAAGAAATGATTGGGTTATGACTAATGACCTAGGAAAGAAATGTTTGATCATCCTTAAGACAGCTTGTCTCAAGACACCTCTGATTCCTTGGAAATATTTTACTCCAGGTAATGAGTAATGATGGCGATTCCGCCATGGATGAGTCGGTTTCCTAAATGCGCGTGGAGTCTTTACCCCGTGCTTGTTTGTGTTTGTGGATATTACTTAAGATTTCAAGTTTATCCTAGAGGAACCGCCCGGTTGTATGGGCAATCGGTTGGCGTATGGGCGCCCGGACTTTGGGTGATGGCTTTTTCCACCCCGATAAGGAATGGGTGCCCTGTATAGGTTGTCTTGAGACGAGCCAGTACTGGTGAGAGATACTTCATAATGACAGTACCTTGTCTTAAGTCTAAAGATATTTGTTTGCTAAAAGAATGTCTTCAATACTGTTTTCAAAGGTTGTCTTAATGAAATTCAGTTGTGAAAGTTAAGAGGAATCATTGTTTTAATTGTGAAAAGAATGTGGTAGTACACAAAAATCATGTGTGAGTGCGGGGTGGTAAGTGGGGATTGACTAAGGTTGTCAATCATGGACGGGTGGGCCTGATTAGTCAGGTAACTATCCATTCTTGCGTACTAAAATGTTTAGAAAACTTGGAGGAATCCACCAACGGCTGTGCCCTCACATATGTTGGGGGAAAAAAGCGTTGGCTAAGAAAACCATAATCTGAATAATGAAGTTATAGGGCCGGATTTTTTTTTTTGGTGGTCCCGTTTTCAATGCGAGACAGGACTAGGTCTCTTTCTAGGGATATAAACTTAAACCATTTTCAATGGTAAGGGTGAATTCCCTAGAAATTTTCTTATCTAAGGACTCTGATTTTAGTAGGCCTAGAGACCTATCAATGGTCCCATCCCGTTTTTGGTGTCGGCAGGTTTGGGGACCTTATAGGACAGAAGCACGTGTTGATGCCATAGCTGCTGATGGTCAAAGCCGATGCCAAGAAGAAAATTTTCATGTAGGAACCACTCACCAAATGTCGAATTTGAGAGCTCCCAAAAATGCCATTATTGGTCGAGTCGGGAGGATGTTGTTGAGAAAGTGAATGTTGGCTCTACAAATGTCACGCCAATATTGGGGGATGCTCAAGATTACTCGCCCATGCTCTAGTGCTTGTTGATCATCACTTGCATCTTGCCAATTACCTATCCAAAGCTCTTTTTTGGTTAGCTTTCTCTTGCTTAGTCTCTCTTGAATCACAATCTGTATGTCATCAATGGGTGTGTGTGTGTACACTAAGAGAAAAGGAAATTGTTTAATTTCCTCTTCTTTGCTGAGATGTGTGTGTGTGTGTGTGTGTGTGTGTGCATACACCACCACAACACCAATTCCTTGCTACCCTCTGATTTCAATTTGCGAAATGTTTCCCAATGCTTTGAATTTCCACTACAATGCTTGCTTTTGATTGCAGCCTCAAGCCATGCTTTATTGTTAACCTTAAGCATCGTCCTTATTATTATTTGTATTGAGTTATGGGTCGGGCTTGTCAGTTCCACATGTGTATCATGTGTGATCGTCGATGATAGGTGCACACTAGATTTAGCGCGCGCACACATGCGCACGCACACGCTCGCGCACACACACACACACACACACACACACACACACACACACACACACACACACACACACACACACACACACACACACACACACAGAGAGAGAGAGAGAGAGAGAGAGAGAGAGAGAGAGAGAGAGAGAGAGAGAGAGAGAGAGAGAGAGAGAGAGAGAGAGAGAGAGAGAGAGAGAGAGAGAGAGAGAGAGAGAGAGAGAGAGAGAGAGAGAGAGAGAGAGAGAGAGAGAGAGAGCATGTTGGATTTCCAGTCGAGTGTGGGTGCCCATATGTGGACACGATGACCCACATACGTGGTCTATAACCTAGTTTTTGGTCATTCTTGAATGTATGATGATGACTCTTGCTCTCCTCCTCTCTTGTGCTATCTCTTGGCTGTGGATGAGGGTGAGAGAGAGTGCGTGTGTGGAGCAAGTGTGAGGGGCGATACAATGGCAGTGGGGTGGTTGAGCAGTGGTGGCGGCGAGCTCCCACTTCACTGCGGGACGGGTCTTCTTTATTGACATCTACACAAAGATGAGTGACACACTCAACTGCATCTACGACATTACCTGAGTGCATCTACGAGTTTACCTGCATCCAGGTTGTGTATTTGCAGCCTCAGTGGCTCACACACGATGCACAACAAGTCCCCTTTGATCCGAAATTTTTGGTGAGTCCATTGTTGGGGGAGCGTTGTGTGTCAAGCTCTAGGTATAGTTGTGCTGCTGTTTTTGAAAATTTTCTATAATTTTGTAGGAAAGGTTGATAACAGATTTGTTTTACTTTTGATATGCATAGACCTATGTATAAATCTACCATTTTGGATTGCGGTTTGCACAGATTTATAATGGGAAGTTCATATTTGTTGGTTTTGGTTGTGGGAAACAGTTTTGCAGTTCTCGTTTTGCTTACAATTAATTTTTTTTTGCATTGTTAATTCTATTTTTCATAGATCTATTGTTGTTAATTGTTGTTTTGTCTATTGCTAATTTTGATCTGGTACAATCATTTTTTCACCATTTTTGGAAATATTGTTGAAAAAGAAATATTTTAGTTTTGATTTTATAAAAATATATTGTGAGGTGTGTGTGTCCCCAGGCAGGTCTGACCACCTAGGGTGGGAGGACAGATGATGACCTAGACCTCAATAAAAGGAGATGCTTGCTCAAGGGCAAGGGAGGCTCAATTTGATTCAGTCTCTCGTCCACATGTGAGCACATCACATTGGTGGAGGAGACGGGAAACTCCTTTCTTAGTTCTTGAAGATTATTTTCTTGGGTTTCTTATACGCATTAGCAATGGCATTTTCTTGGGATACTGGCTAGAGAGAGAGATAGAGAGGGAGGGAGGGAGTGAGAGAGAATATGCCTAGAGAAAGGTTGCTACCGGCCTGCACACAGAGGCTTGATTTGGAGCTCGTGTTTGAGCCTTCTCGGAGCTCTTGCACCCATGCAGTGATCAACATCTATCCCTTTGATGTTGCTCCTCAAGAAGTTTGGTGTTGCGTACAAAAAAGCTGCCCAATTTTGAATAGTTGATCAGGTCGCCATGTCAAAACCAAGACTCGAGGTAGCCCATGATGAATAAATTGTGATGCTAAAATTGAAGGAGTTGTGATGCTATTATGGCTGCTCTCACAAATTGCAACCATCATGCAAGGGATCAAAGCAAAGAAACAAGGCATGAATCTCAACAAGGTCATTGCTAATAAGAGTAGCAAGGCCAGCTAGAATGTCCAGTCATCTCAACAGTTAGAGGTTTCTTTATTCTCTTGCATAGATGGCTTTTGCACTTGATATTGGGTAGAAGTGGCATTCACAGAACACCTCTAGCTAGAGAAAGCTCCTACTGAAGCCACCCGCTCTCCTGGGCTTCTAGCCTTGATAGCTTGATTGTCTGTGTGCTATACTAGTGCGGCTTTAATTGGATTCATACGCATGAGCAACTCATCGGCCTCAACGTGATGTCCCTATATATAGGGATATCAAAAGGAGGGATAAATCCTATGTCTAGGAGTGATTGTAGAGATATAAAAAAGGGCCCATAGAGAGAGAGAGAGAGAGAGAGAGAGAGAGAGAGAGAGAGAGAGAGAGAGAGAGAGAGAGAGAGAGAGAGAGTCTGGAAGACTACAACTAATCTTAGAGTGATTTAGGGAGAGAATTGAGGGTGCTAAAGGTAAAAAGGCCCTGGAGAGCGAAAAAACCTTTAGCCTTATTGAAAGCTTAAAATGAAGATTCAAACTAGGACTAAGGTACTCCTAGGCTAGGGCATTAGGCATGATATCCAACAATTGTCTCTTTTCATCTAATCTCTCTATGATATATAAAAGGCTTAAGTAAAGGGTTACCATCCCAACCTTCTTGAAAAGGTAAAAGACTAGGAATGAAAAATTCCCATGGCATAACTACTTCTTGGCCATATACCATCTTGAATTGTGTACATTTAATAGCCACTTTATAGGCAGTACGATACGCCCATAGAGCTAACATCAACTTTAAATCCCAATATATGCAATGAGCCTCTATCGTCTTGGTTTAAATATAGATTAGAGACTTGTTGGTGCTCTCGGCTTGGCCATTTGCTTGTGGATAATAAGGTGTAGACTTATGGTGGGATATCATGAAGCTTGTTGTGAGTTCCCTTGTTACTTCATTTATAAAATGGGTACCATTTTCACTCACAATTTCAAAGGGACAACCAAATCATGTACTAATGTTCTCAAAGGGAAACTTAGATGTTGTCCTTGCATGTTTCCTTAGCTTCCACCCAATTTGTCGCATAGTCAGTGGCAACAATTATGTATCAAGATTGTGTTACAGGCTACCAGACTAATTGGACCTACAAAGTCTAAGCCCCTTTTTTTCAGATGGTTGAGTTACTTTGATAGGATAAAATGACATCTTTTCTTTTTGCTGTATGGTTTTGTAACGTTGGCATTCATCACACCCTTTTGAAAAAAGTGATGCATCCTTAAATAAGGTGGCCACTGGTAGCCTGATGTAACACCTTTCTAGCAGTTAGTTCTCCTAACAATTCCCTCCCGCTATGCCCATATGTGCTTCTTGAAATATGTTCAAGTACTCATCCTCGCGCACAACATCTAAGAATATCATTTTTCCCTAGATTGTGGAGAGGTCCTAAAATTAGACATTATTCACATTCCTTAAGTAGCTTTTGAGGTATATCCTTACGAAGCTCCTTGGGTTGAAAACCATTAACTAAAAATTTTACAATCTTCTCACTCTACTCGAGCATGGTCTTGACTAGGAATAGGGAAGTATCGGGCAATTCATCATCAATTCTAGTAGGGGCTTCCCCATTGTGTATGCAAGACAAATGATTATCCATGACATATATTTTCCTGAGTCTAACCACAACGATGAAATCAAACTCAAGAAGAATCAATAACCATCATGTAATTATTTTTGTGGAGCATGGTTTGTTTATTAGATACAACAATGCTTGATGATACACATAAAAAACAAACTTGCTAGCAAGAAGATAATAGAAAAATTTCTTTACTGCATAAATTATAGATGAACCTTCTCACTTGATAGTGGTGTAGTTCCTTCTAGCATCATTCAATGGGCGACTCGCAAAGCTAATGGGGTAGTCCAATTTATGTTCTCTTGGTTGATTCAAAACACACCCAGTAGCAAAGTTTGAAGATAACACCCTAGTTAGGTGCCCTTAAAATCGGGGCACTTTCTAGGGACTTCTTTAATAGTTCAGAGCCTTGCCAAACTTTTCATTCCATTTAAATTCAATGAGAAGATGAGCTATCTTTGCAAAAAATAGAATAAACCATCGATAATAACCGACATGACCCATGAATCTTTGAATTCCCTTATAGTTGTTAAGGCATTAGCCGCACATGCGGTTCTGCGGAGGTCTGGACACTGTGGATCAGGAGTATGCGGTATGCGGCGGCCGTACCGGCAGTTCTTCACAGGATATCATGGGACCGGAGTGTGTGCACCGTTCCCGATCTGCGCTGGAGTAGTGGTTGTATATGGAGGGGCATACCTGTCTTTTGATGTAACTAAACCAATCTATATGATATTCATGGCATCTACTGTTGTAACTCTGTGTCTGGATTACACATGAATGAAGCAAGAGGTGTTCTGGGCTTGTGTACTGTGTACTTCCTTCTCTTGTCATTCTATATGTTGATGTTCATATAATGTAGTTGCGGGTAACCATTCCCGTAATGCCTATTGCTCCTGTGTGGGGAATATCCATTACATCTAGCGACCACGATGCGTGATGGACGGCTTGCGATGAATATGCATGCGCACTAGGTCGCAGGGTTCGCCTGACCCTGTGGTTCCAATTGTAGGAAGACGTCGGAGGAGAGGCGGTTCAAATGAATTTGTTTTTTCTTCACCGGCAGATTGAGGAATCTGTATCTCCATCACCAAGCCCGGTGCGTGGCAGGCGGTTGCGGTGAGCGAGACGTACTTTGTGCAGTCAATCATGTCCTCCTGTTGTACGTTCACCCTCACCCACACAGGTTGCTCCACCACCGTCTTCGGTAAGCAGTCCGAGGGTATCTCCACCACTGTCTCCACCTCCTAGTGCTCGTCAGCTTTTTTCGGGAGGAGGAGGAACAATTGGGCAAGGGGTGATGGCTCATCCTCAGATTAAGTACAGTCGGTTTCGAGGTCTTTCAAGTGAAGACCCTGATGCACATTTGCGCCAATTCAATAAAGCTTATGGATTGAATCATCATGGGGTGGTGATTCCTCTCCATCAACAATCAGTGTTTGAATCTACACTCTCAGGGAAAGCTGTGAAATGGTTGTCCGAATACCCTGATGATCATTTCCAGACGTATGCTGACGGATCCATAGCGTTTCTACGAAGGTTTCGAATGAAAAAGACAGTCCCTCAACATTTGGAGAAGCTTCGAACGCTCCGGCAGAAGTCATTGCCAGTGGAGGATTACGCTGCAAAATTTCGGATGCTTTTGCAGAGGGTACCTCAGGCACAAAGGCCGGTAGCCGAAGTGCTGAATGATTATTTTTTGCGGGGGCTCAACAAGGATCTCAGAACGGGTATGGCAACAGTGGATAAGGTAACTACTCCACTGGATAATGTAATCGCTAGGGCTGTAGTAGCAGGAGAGGCTTTAGAGGATACGGAATCTCCAAAGAAGTCAAAGAAAAAAGATAGGAAGAAATCTCATCGCAAGTCGCAAGACAGTGGCAGTGATAGTTCGGAGTCGAAATCCATAGTATCAGATTCCTCGGACTCAGGCAACAGTGATTCGGGAAAAGAATCGAAAGAGACACCGCATAAAAAATCCCTGCGTCACGGGAAAGGTGTTTCATCCGGATCGTCGGAATCGGCTGCGGTGGCTAAAAGTCTGAAGGAACTATGGTGTACCCAATGTCGGAATTCGGGCCATGCTGCTCAAGAGTGCGCAATGAATCAAAAGTGGTGTGCGATTTTCACGACCAATACTCATTATACAGTGGAATGTTATTTCAATGGCTGGGGTCATCGGAGTCGAGGGGACTCTTCTACCTGGCAACAACCACAGATAGGGCAGGGACAAGAGCCTGTTGTGGAGATGGCTCATGCTCATACATCAGAGACGCCTGTGCAAGGTCAAGTAGGAGTATGGGGTCAAGGGGAAGGACGAGGTCCCGGAAGAGGTGGCCGAGATCCTAATCGCCCCAAGACATGCCTTTTCTGTTTGGGGGATGGACACTGGCGATCTGAGTGTACTGAAGCTATGGAATACGATCGGAAAAAGCAGGAACGCGCTACAGGGAAACAGCCTAGTGTGGCTATGGTCCAGATTGAAGGACTGGAGGAGTCTGATCTAGTGGTTTCATTAATCACGCGATCGGGTAAAAATGTGGTTCCAATTCGCGATGTGAAGATTCCGGATTGGACGGCTCAGGAAGAAGTGCGAAAAAAACTGTGTCCTGGTTGCCACAATCCGCACCGCCGGTGCAGTCAGCAGGACCATCGACTGTGGACCTGGAAATAAAGGAAGGAAAAGTTGGAAATAAGGATGATATTAAAGAACAGGAGGATTGGAATTCAGTTTGGAAAGAGGTCCTCACGTCACCAATTCAAGTACCTCTGGGTTCATTGCTGAAATTGGTCCCGAATTTCCATAATGCATTGCTGCGACAAACGACCACTGAGCTGAGGGGATTCGCCATTGGGAAAGTTGAAAGTGAGGAGGATGATTCAGCCCTGTTGCTGGCGAATAGGATCACGGATACCTGCATTCCAGAGGTTTCAGTTCGATACCATGGAACATACATTGACAAGGTACTATTAGATGGTAGAGCGGGAGTAAACATTATCACCCAAGAAGCTTGTGAGAATTTTGGTCTCAATGATTGGGAGCCTGTACCCTTTGTAGTCCGCATGGAAGATCAAAGAAGAGTGCAACCAGTGGGTTTACTTCGAGGCATTTTTTTGGATGTGGTGGGCTTATCCTTTGCTGTTTCCTTAGTAGTCTTGAATATTGAGGATCATAACCAGGATTATCACATTATCTTGGGGAGACCCTGGTTACGACAAGCGAGGGTAAAGCATAATTGGGAAGCAAATATGATTACCGTGAAAAAGGGTAAAAGGAAAATGCGGGTGATGTTGGGAACATGCAGACAGCCAGTTTAGGCAGCATGGCCGGTGATAGCATAAACAATTAATATGGTGGAAGGATTAGAAGAGAATGAAGAGGAACAATTTCTCAAAGCTAATCCGGATTTGGTTTCTTTATATCTTGCGGATATTTCTCTGATTCCGAAAGGGAATTCGGTGGGGGTTTCAGGAACTCCAGTAGGAATAGGGGAGCAACAACAGGTGCTTCCAAGTCCTGAATCATTGGAGGACATAATTCAGCAAGAACGAGCGTTTGAGGCGCAAATGGAAAAAATTACAAGGGTTAAAGAAGATGAATTAGAGAAGGTTTTTCTTGGGGAGCAAGCGGAGTCACAGCCCATATACATTAATAAGCAGTTGGAGTGCACACTTAGCTGCAAAGGTGAGACCACAGCCACCCACTCAGCAGGTTGTGGTGCAACACCCCGAGTCATCCAACACTGACAGAGGTAAGAGTGTTGTTCCCGAGGGTTTTGATGTTGCTGATTGGGCACAAGCTACAGAGGATTGTGGTGAAGCCCAGGCTCATGTATCTCGTTTGTAGAAAATGATTTGTCGATTTCGTAAGGAGCGGAGCAGGGTCTGTTTTTGGGTGGAGACCTTAGCTCATTCTTTTTCTCTTAGTCTACCACCTTGCCCTCCATTTTGGTCTGCTCTTAATAGATACCTTTCTCGCTATTATCCTTTACATACACCTCTTGCTCCTCTGCCACAGGCGCCTCAATCTATTTCTTTGCCAACGCAGTTTATTCCTCGGGTCCCTTGGCCGGAACATATTGAGATAGATCCACGTCTTTTGGATGAGGTCTATCGGGCACATACTGCAGATTTTAGAGGCTTTGGCTACATTGATATTTCCTCTTCACCAGAGCAGGCTCTAGATCAACAACCGGAACCTTCCAACCGGAGGGGCTGAGTGTGGGTTCGCGCAATCCACCGTGCGTGCCAGGTGTTATGGCATTAGCCGCACATGCGGTCCTGCGGAGGTCTGGACACTGCGGATCAGGAGTATGCGGTATGCGGCGGCCGTAACGGCAGCTCTTCACAGGATATCATGGGACAGGAGTGTGTGCATCGTTCCCGATCTGCGCTGGAGCAGTGGTTGTATATGGAGGGGCATACCTGTCTTTTGATGTAACTAAACCAATCTCTATGATATTCATGGCATCTACTGTTGTAACTCCGTGTCTGGATTACACATGAATAAAGCAAGAGGTGTTCTGGGCTTGTGTACTATGTACTTACTTCTCTTGTCATTCTATATGTTGATGTTCATATAATGTAGTTGCGGGTAATCATTCCCGTAATGCCTATTGCTCTTGTGCGGGCAATAGTCATTACATCTGGCGACCACGATGCATGATGGACGGCCTGCGATGAATATGCATGCGCACTAGGTCGCAGGGTCCGCCTGACCCTGTGGTTCCAATTGTAGGAAGACGTCGGAGGAGAGGCGGTTCAGATGAATTTGTTTTTTCTTCACCGCAGATTGAGGAATCTGTATCTCCATCACCAAGCCCGGTGCGTGGTAGGCGGTTGCGACGAGCGAGACGTACTCTGTGCAGTCAGTCATGTCCTCCTGTCGTACGTTCACCCTCACCCACACAGGTTGCGCTCCACCACCGTCTCCGGTAAGCAGTCCGGGGGTATCTCCACCACTGTCTCCACCTCCTAGTGCTCGTCAGCTTTTTCCGGGAGGAGGAGGAACAGTTGGGCAAGGGGTGATGGCTCATCCTCAGATTAAGTATAGTCGGTTTCGAGGTCTTTCGAGTGAAGACCCTGATGCACATTTGCGCCAATTCAATAAAGCTTATGGATTGAATCATCATGGGGTGGTGATTCCTCTCCATCAACAATCAGTGTTTGAATCTACACTCTCAGGGAAAGCTGCGAAATGGTTGTCCGAAAACCTTGATGATCTAGTTAGAATCATGCCAGCAATGCTTGCAAAACTATCTGCAAATTTGTGCACCACACTTTTTGAAATCTTCTCAATCGCATAAGTCAATGCACATAACCTATGATGAAGCCACTCTCGAGTCTTGCGAGTCCACAAGAGTGCATAGATCCACAAAGTGTTCTCAAGGTATGCGCATAAATGTGTTGAAAATATCAACCCACACTCTCTACTGAGAGAAAAACATAATGCGTAAAACAAGAGAATGACAAAAGCTCAATTCGAGCTCTCCGAATGTAGCAAATCACCACAATAGGCATACATAATCTTCAACTTTTCAAATACCCTGCAGCCTATCACCCATATCTTCCAAACCGTTCATAATTTGTAGAAACTTCCTTCAGCAAAGTTGTAGAGCACGCAAAAACAATTGGAAATTCGGGAATGGATCTAAAATGTGATGTTTTTACAGGTCGAATCAGATCTAAAAAAATCTGCAGCTGTGTATCCTAGACGTGCAAGCAGTCTGAGTGACGTATCTCAAAATTGGTAAAGATTTTGAGAAAACTTTCTTATGCAAAGTTGAAGAGGACAAAAAACCGGTCAAAATTTTCAAGAATCGGCTTGAATGAAAACATTTTGGTAGGCCAGAACATATCTACAAAAATGTGCTGCAGTTTTTGCTGCTTCTCCGCCTGCCTCCTTGCTGAGCTCCAATGGTGCTCCCAATCCCTGAGCTTTGATACCGGCTGAAGTACACGAAAGAGAGCGTGTGAGAGTGTGTGTGCAGCAATGGAGAAGAGAGGAGAAGTGAAGACCTTGTGTTTGTAGGGGCTAAAACTCACTACAACTCTGTCAGTACAAAAGATCCAAGTGCAGCTCAACATAGAGAATGCTTCACTGCAATACTGAGAGCAAAGGATCAATGATCAGGCAACCTTCTTGAAACAGATAAGGAAAAATTCTGCAGTTGCGTCAATCAAAGGTACATATGAAGTATACAAGGCTTTAGAAAATAAGAATAAAGATCTTGAACTGGAGCTAAAGCTAGAGCAGTAACAATGAAGAGACCTTGCACTAATGCGTGTACAAAGAGAAGAAAAAATGCTCAAGGAGATAGCCATGCTAAAGAGGGCCAATCAGCTGGCTGAGAGAGGGACAGCCAGAGACACAAGAAGAAACTGGTACCTTAGAGCAACCAAATGTTGAAATTCCATCAATCTCTTTTGCTGAGATGGAAACATAGCTGGCAGAAGGGCTAGAAGGAGAGGAAGATTTCTAGATACCAATAACAAATGCTGAGAAAGTGCCAATGGTCCAACTGTTTAAAGCTGAAGAAGATGCACTCAAGGAGTAGGTTGCTCAGGAGACAAATGAACAATGGAAGGGTTCTCCATTCAGTCAACGTCACTCAACTCACTTCCAACCAAATCAATGCACAATGGCATCAACAATCATTGCCATATCCTTTGATCAAGGTAGAGCTTTTATAGGTAAAAGAACGACTATATAAAGATATGCAGGAAGAAGGTGCAGAGGCAGTCCACACCAAGTGGAGAATGAGCTAGTTGAACAAGAATTCCAGATATTTGATTCTGTTCACAAGAGCACCTGCAACCCTTCATAAAGACCCAACCTTTTGTCTTGTACAATGGGTAAAGACATGGCAAGCACATGACGCACTGATTAAGAAGAGGCCTACATGGCTGAACTATCCAAGATTGCTAGCTCCAGATCAAGGAACACCGATAGAGGAATACATGGTAAAAACCCTAATGGGCACCATGACATTCTTCAAAAATCTCCTTGATCTCTCATATGACATGCTTTACAAAATTTGCCAAATGCTGCTCACATGCATTGAATCTTTTCACGAGCCAGAGCAAGCAGAAGCACTGTGGATGTCATTTCTCAAGGGCAATAAGGGTCTTTGCTACAACCTAAGTGGCCAACCTTTCGAATAAGTCCTTTATGGATTCTACACCCGATGCATGCTCGTACCTTCTAGCAATATGTTGCCATTTGAGGAATCAGTTTACACAGGGTTTCTCACTTGGCGAACAAAGATATTTGGGCCAATGATCAGCAACGTACCTCCAAATTTGTTGGCTACTCAGCCATTGAGCTCAAGAACAGGGTCACCATGCAATTCTTGCAGGTTCTAGACAAAGAAAGAAAGATCAGATATGAGAAAGCCTTACATGCACTAAAAGACCACCTCGCCAGCCGTCAACCCAAAGATTACTTCAGCCCATAAAACTGTGTCAAGGGACGACATAGGTGAGGAGGGGGGGAATGTTAGCAGCAAGCTAACCCGGATACCATTTTTTGGAGCTCTATTGTAAAAAAAATTATTATTTTGATTAATTGGGAACATTGTAACTCCTACTTTCTAGATAAACTTTATAATTGATGAGCGGAGGCTACAAGCTTTCATATTGTATCATCCTATCTTTAGTTAGAGCTTCTAGATTACTAGTTTTGACCACCAAAAACCTTGGCTAAGGTATAAAATCCAATTTTTGTAATTTTTTTATAAGCTTGGATAATGAAATACACAGCGTGAGCTAACGACGCTCACTTATCTCCTTCTCGTGCTTCCTACTCCCTCCCCGGTTGTCACATTGCAATTGCGTCTGTTGCATTGCAACCGCAGGTAAGAGCTCTACGCATTGACGTAAGCATTTCATGATATTTTGTAGCTTTTGGCATCACCAACCGGAGGCTCAATTTCATCATAAGTAGCAATTTAAGCTTCAAAATAAAAAACTAAGTATAAGTGGGATATTGGGGCATCATTGCTAAGCATAGATGCATCCTGGGTCAAAAATCACTAGGTTAAAAACTCATTGCTTTTAATAATCACAATTTTTGCACTTGATCTAAAGTGAGATATGAGACCATAAGTATGTGTGCTTAGGTCTTATAAACATGTCCTAGAAGTTTCATGACGTTTGGATGTTGTTTGATGCTGTAACGGATGTGATTTGTTTGCCGATGAACAATTAGCTTTTGGTGATTTCAGTCATTTGAGTGTAGCCTGAGTTAGATGCGAGTTGTTTGTTGTTTTCCAAGAGATTGATAACCTCTTGTAGCCTCTATGCACTAGTCGAGTCAGCTTCGTCCCATGGACTGACATTTATATTTGCGGTTCTCGCTATGTCTGCAATAAGATAGGAGTGAGGTTAGACATCCGTCCCACATTTTGTTTGATTTAGTTCAGTTTTCGAAGAAGCTTTTTCCTGCAGCCTCTTTGCTTTTATTTTGTCCCTTTTGGCTTTCCATGATTTTCTTGCAGTTCTCACTGATAAGTTCTCGATTTCTTTTTGAGATGGCCAGGTGGGTTCCTCCTCAACAATTGCATTATGATAGCTTCTTGAGCTTGAGCTCGAGTCATTACCTTTAAATGAATTATGGGTTCTACCTTGGATTCGCTTGAAGAAGGCATCACGCCTACAACATTCATTTTTGCTTTCCCTTTGTAGTTTGGATTCTTACATAGTTTTGGAGTAGATGGTCTCTCCCACAACCATCACAAAATACAAATATTTTTATTTGTGGACCCTTGTTTGGACAACTTTGTGCCCAATGGTCATCTCCACATTCATAGCATGGACCTTCTTGTTTTGATGGTGATGTAGCCAATGGTTTTTCTTGCGTGGTAAGAATTTCCTTTGAACCATACTCCTGATTGGATATGAACATGAGCATACTTGCATCCATGGAGTACTGGTTTTTCACGGGTTGTGGCACATGCATTGGCTGAGTGTAGTTGACTTACTCTACCATCCATGGAGTACTGGTTTTTCACAGGTTGTGGCACATGCATTGGCTGAGTGTAGTTGACTACTACTCTACAATCATTTAGAAGAGGTGGTTGTTGGAATATAATTTTTTTGCGGCTTTGGTTGAGTGCTACACCATGGAGTGGGATTATCCCCTCCACAAGTATTACATCTCCTCAATTCAGGCTATTGCATATTTAGGTTCTGTTTGTAGCCTTGGTTTATTCTTCTAATCACCCCCTCGACCACTTGATCAATGATTGGATCCCAAGGAGTTTGAACGTCTCTCTGTTGTTGATTCGCTCTTCGGAGATGTGGCACTACTAGTTGGTTGTTTGTATCTCCAGTTAGCCCTCCATAGGCCTTGCAATTGTGAACTAGATATAGAGCTTCTCTAGTGACTTGATTGAACACCGTGCATCCTTTCAAATGTAGGTCCTTTTTGAGAGTTTCATTCACCAATCCCTCTATGAAAATAACTGATAATCTCTCATCCAACGGTAGTTCCCTCACAGGACATCTCTCGATGTATTTCTTGAAGCGAAGCAGAGCTTCCTTCACTCCCTCGTTCTTTCTTTGTTTGAATGCATAAATCTATGACATTGTGTTGTGCTTGATTTCCCTTTTTGAGAATTCTTGTAAGAGTTGTGCTATGTTTGGAAAATCATTTTTGTTTAGTGGTTGGAACCTTGCAATGTCAACCCAAATCCCTCATACTGAGTATGGAAATTCGCAATCTGTTCATCCCTCAAAACTTGTTTGAAGAGTGAGACATGAGCATATGGATCCCTGACCCATCGTATTTTGTTTTGACACATTGAGCCACTTGATATGGTCTTAAGCATTGTGGTTCAGTCACTAATCTAACCAATTTGTGGTCTCTTGGAAAGATGTCTCTCGTGATCTCATCTTGTCTTAGAGAAAATCACGATGGAATCCTCTCTGTTGTATACTCTGGCATCATTTTTTTTTGAAATTAAGTAGATATTGGAGTACCCTTGTATGTATATTGTTCTAAGTCAATTGGATCAACAAGTATGCACTCACGTCCATACTTATCTACCATCAAAACTTGCACTCGGTGTGCATCTATATACGTGAATGCATAGAGGTTTTTATGGGTGGTCAACTCTCCAACGTTGGGTTCCACACACTTATAGAAGATATATGAATACCCGTTTATGAATATTTATAATCCATCATGAGCATAATCCGTTAGAACTCTCGTGGATTTGTTGGTTTTGATGAATCTCACATTTGGTTTGTTGATCAGAGGATGTCTCTCCTCTAGGTATTCTCCCAATCCCACTGTTGTGGGCATCATAGAGTTTTCCATGTCTTTGAGTGGAGTAGATAACCTTGGTGGCGGGTGATTTTTCATGTTTGAGGTTCACTCAAAACTCTCAAGATAGTCCTTGACAAGCCCACTTTGGCTTAGTGTAACTTATCCCTTTTTTCCTTTGATCAGGTCTCTCAGAAGTCAAGAATTTGTGATTTTTTTGGTTTTTGAAACTAGTTCTAGGTACCCTAATAGTTTGGATTTAGGAAACCTTGAAAAATTCAGCTCTAAATCTAGGTATGTCCTATTGCTGCTTGCAAGCTTTCTTCCTGGCTATACCTGACTCAATTTGGAGTTTTCTACCAAAAGTTAGAGCAATTTTGGTGAATTGCACTTGAAATAGCACTCAAGACAGTCTCAAGACCAGAACACACGATATTTGGCTTGTATCGTGGTCTCCAAAAGGTATTTTGAAGCCCAAACTTGAGATTTGGGATATCCTGAAGTATGTCTATAAGATCACCAAGTCAGATACCCCCACTATGTTGAGGTACATGGATTGCGATCCATGTTCCTTTGTCATTTTTTTTTTTGCAAACTTACCCAAATTTTGACATGGTGTAGACAAGGTCATATGCAGGCTATGTACCAATTTTCATCAAATTCCGAGGTTGAGGTACATCATGACCCATGTTGGACTTGATCTCTTGGTAGCTTGTTGCACTCTATGTCCACAAGCTAAATCTCAAATCTTTTTGGATTGGACTTGGTTTGATAGGTCAAATGCCCAAAACAAGGTTTGCACCGTGGTTTCCTATCTGTCACCTATTTTTCTTCCTTTTGGTCCAATTTTGCTCAAAGTTTTTCACAATTAGGCTTGGGGATATGTTTCCTTGTGTATGCACTATTGATCTCGAAAGTTTTAGGTTAAGGTGTTACTATGGGTACATGGATCGCGATCCATGTTTGGAGGCACAACTGACTTTTCTTGGTACCATCAAAATAAGCATGGCTAGTAGGTCCAATGGTATTAGTTTTTTTGAAAATAGACCTGTGGATTAAATTTAGGTCAGTTGTAGTACCTGGTAGGAATACTTGGCAGTTCTGGGCTTTTGGCTTGGTTTTTGATATCCAAATTCACTTTTGAAAAGATCACTAGATTCCTTGTGATGTCCTCTAGCTATAGTGCAAGTTTGGTCTCAGTCTGTGACAAGGAAACATGGATTGTGATCCATGCCACACATCTTTGCCCTTGGTCTTCTGATGCTAGCTATATGGTTTTTGTGTGATTTGGACTTGTTTAGGTCCATCAAAAGTCAATTCACAGGCCTGGGGGATTCACCATAAAAAACTTATCGCACCACGTAAATGAAAGTGATGGGGGGGTTTCTTACAAGTCACATAAGTGTATAAGTTAGGGGCAAACCCCCAATAATTTATCTCCCAAGCTTAAAAAGAAGAGAGGGGGGTATCATATTTGGGGGGGGGGGGGGGGGACTGACCTAGGTTGATTACCTGTAAGGATTGGTCATCGATGTGCCGCACTAGAACTCATATAAATTTTGGGGACGTTTTTTATCAATTCACACACATCAGAATTTTGCATCAAGCCACTCATAGATAAGGGTTGATATACACCAACTTTGGATGGGTTAGAATTGAACGAGTAGCCAGAGTGCAAGTTGATGGAGCACATAGTTTGAAAGTCAAACTAAGACACATTGAGGCTACATCCATGGTTCCTTAGTATGTTTCTAGTCACTATGCTACACACTCTTTGACTAGTTTTCCTTAGTAAGATCATGTGAAACCTAAATTTTATATGTAAGATAGGGGTATGATATTTTTTTCATTGATTGTTGTCGTATAAGCGTAGAAAGGGGGGTCATATTCCCTAATATGAGTTGTATATAGGGGTTTTATCAAAATTTTCTGCTCGCAGAGGTGGCATCCTGTTTTGTATATAGAGTGAATCCCTGGGCTTCAGAGGTGTGTTTTAGGATTTTGACACTTTTGATGAGTTTTTTGGACATTTTTTGAAAAAAATCCTTTGAGACTTTTGTTCACAATGGTCTCTGCTACAGGTTGGAAAAGTTTTTGTCCAAAAACTCTTAGGGGTACATGGATCGCAATCCGTGTTCCACCACTTTTGGACTTAATCTTTGGTTTATTGATAGCTTGTGATGTTTGTAGCTTGCTTCATTTTTTTTTTGAATTTGGATCAGTTTTGCCCAACCAAAACTAACTTCTATAGTCTGTTGTGACAGTTTTGACAATGAACAATTTATGGCTCTTTTGACCACATTTTTCAATTCTTTGCATATGGTTCCTTTGGGTAAGTTGTTTCAAATGATATCAGTATCTACTGGTGTTGTTCTTGAGCATAATTTAAAAAACGGTACATGGATCGCGAACCATGTTTGGAAGCCAAATTGACATTTCTTGGTTCCATCAAAATCAACATGTTTATAGGATGCTATGGTATCAAAAGTTTTAAATTTAGACTAGTTTTTGTCATTCAAAAGTAAGTTTTTCTGTATGCATTGCAATTTTTGACTAGTTTCTGTATTTGGATTTTTTGACCAGCTTTTTTTAGTTTTTTGACATTGTGCCTTTGGGAAAGTTATTTCACTAGTTATCAGGGATGTACTTGTCAAATATCAGTCCCAAATGTCAAAAGATACATGGATCGCGATCCATGTTTGGTAGCATTTTTCCATCAATTTTGTTTTGCTTGTTCTCCATTCCCTGTAGAAGCCAAATTCATCCCTTTTTGAATTTGGATTCCAAAAAGTTGAAAAATCCCAAATTTTGTGTCTACAATGCGCGTGTTTTGTTGTTTTTTTCCTAACACCCAATTCTGATGTGATTTTTGAGTTTTTCTTTCAAGAAAACTTGATAAGAGCAATGTCCCACTGATGCACAATCTCATTAGTCACTTTTCTACCAAAATGGTCTTTGGGGTACATGGATCACAATTCATGTTCCTCCACAAAATCTGGTGGTCAAACTTTTTAGATTGCTTCTAGAGAGTATGCCAATGCCGTTGTTCCCACATATTTTTGAATTTGGATCACTTTTGGGGTCTCTACATCAAATTTTCAAAATTTTGAGTCATGGTTTTTTGCCAAAATATGGTTTTCATTCTTTTTTCACTTAATCTTTTAGCCCAAATTTGATGGTGGCAGTTGTTATTTAACCTAAGTACTGAAATGAAACATGAAACAAAAACAAACAAAACGGTACAAAAAAAAGTCGAAATGGGAAACGAAATAGCACTCTGAAAGCTTAGAGAAAATCAAAGAATGAAATGATTTTGGCTATCTTACTCACAACCCTCTTACCTCTCAAAAATAGATCTAGCAAGTCCTCGACGTCTAGAGTCTACCAAGTGCTAAACCTCGTGTCTAGCTGATTCACTACTAAGGTGTAAATGGAATGGAAAGATAAACCTTCAAAAAAGAATGCTCTAAATAGGCACTAGGTCACTCACCATCTAAGGATCATATCCTTGGTAACGATGCCAATGTTAGCGGGTCGCGACGATGAACGTCTGTAGCATAGCTATCGGGCACTAGCATAATGTCAATACTCCCGTAGATGTACCCACATTGGGTGAACCACATATATCGTATGTGCTCTTTCTCTCTCTCTCTCTCTGTCTATCTCTACTCTATAATCTTTCGTGTGTGAAAATTTGTCTGTCTCCATTAAGTAAGCTACTCTACTATCTATTTAGCTACGTCCTATTTCCTAACACCTTTGATGTACTTAAGAACTCACATACCTGCCTTCTAGTGAGATTCTCTTGTTTGGTTGGAAAACATTTTTAAAACACCTATTGCAAAAGAAGTATCTTGCCTAGTGTTTTACAAGAAAATTAAGCTTCCCACAAGTTTTCTATACTTTTTAATGTGGACTAAGGGAGAAGAATCTTTCATGGAAACTTTTGAATTTACGTCCATTGGAGTGCTCACAGGTTTGCAATCCATCATGCCAAAAGCTTTTAGGATCTTTGTTGCATACTTTTGTTGAGAGATGAAGATACCTTTTGAGGATTACCAAACCTCAATCCCCAAACAGTAATGCAACAAACCCAAGTCTGTCATTTTGAATTTAAAACTCAAAATCTCATGAGTTTGTTGGATGAGCTCTTTGTGGTCACCTATGATTATCAAGTCATCGACATACAAGATAATATTGACTTGTTTTCCATTCTCTCTAAGCACATATAAATTCGATTCACAAGCACTTCTTCTAAAGCCAAGTTTTCTTTAAAAACTTATCAATTCTAACATACCATGCTCTTGGAGAGTGTTTTAGGCCATATAAAACTTTCTTCAATATGCAAACCTTTTGTTTTGAATGAGGCGTCTCAAACCCTAGTGGTTGCTCAATATACACCTCCTTTTTGAGAAGTTCATTCAAAAATGTAGACACAACATCCATTTGGTAAACAACCCACAAATAGATAGCAGCAACAAAAGCAAGCACAAGATGAATAGTTGTCATTCAAGCTGTGGGAGAGAAGGTGTCACTAACATCAAGCCCTTGGACTTGAGAGAATCATTGTTAACCCTCACGGCACACGGACACCCTATGATCTATAAACGTTGTATTATTTAGAGTCAGGTACCGGGCTTGTCGGACCAATAGGGAAAGGTAGAGTGATCGCCGATGAGAGGCGCACTTTAACTTGGACATTCAAGGGATTAGTTGGTTAAGCATGGGCGCCCAAGTGTGAATGGGGTGAGCTCCTATAAAAGCCAACTAAACCTAATTTTTACTCATTCTCTCATTTGTGCAATTGAAGAGTGCTCTTGCTCCATCTCCATCTTCTTCTTCTTCTTCACCTCCTTGTGTGTGTGTGTGAGAGAGAGAGAGAGAGGTAGAGTGTGTGTGCGATCGAGCATTACGAAGGCACGACGGCGGCGAAGCGGTTGAGCGCGGCACGACTGCAGCTTCTTCTTCATCGCGGCGAGGAATCCACCACGAAGGCGAGCGTAGAGCGGTGAGTGACACACCCTTTGTTTTCTTGAGCTTGCTAGTTTAGGCTTGTTGTGTGCTTGGAGCCGTTTGTGGCTCGCATACGGTGTATTGGCAAGTCCCTTGCTTCGACAGTGCGGCAAGGAGCGCACATTTTTGGCGCCGCTGCCGGGGATATGCCCTACACTAAGCTCGGTTAGCACTTTACGCTTCCTTGTGGTGCAATTTGTATCATAGGAAAGGGCAGGGAAGGAGTGTGTGGAAGATTTCTGTTTTTTGCGTTTTCTGCAATTGCTGTCAAGTTTCAATTTCTGCTATTGTCTGCGTTTTTCAATTTCTGCAATTTCTGCGTTTTCAAGTTCGGTGTTTTCAATTCCTGCAATTTTTCGCATTTCTGTCAATTTTCTGCAATTTTTGCGTTTTTCTGTCAAGCTTCAATTTCTGCTATTGTCTGCATTTTTCAAAAACTTTTTTTTCGAAAATAAAAAACGTGACTCTTAAAACGGACGGTTTGGTTTGTATAAAAGATAGATCGGGATCGGGATCATTTGCCCAAGCCCAAGCCCAAGCCCAGGCCCAGGCCCAGGCCTCAGTCCTCAGTCTTATGATATATACTAGACTCACTCTTATATATATACCCTACTCCCTCAAGAGAGAATGAGAGCATGTGGGACAAGTCCTCCACTCTCCTCCTTTCTCTTCCCACTTGCACCCTTAGACTTTCTAGTTTGGGCCTAGTTCCCTACTGAAAATTGACAGTTTTAGGGATTCCGAGGGCATAGAGTGACCAAACGGAGGGCTGTAAAGCACGGCACGACCCTCTGACCGATACGCTCGTTTTGAGCTATCACACGGCCCATTCCACGACACGCTCAAAAAAATCTAGCAAAAAAACAAACAAAAAACACGCTAAAAACTAGTCACAAGGCCTCCTAGAGCAGCTTTTTGACACCTTAGGGTATCAAAAGCACATGCACTTACGCTCTGGGCGGGTGCTAGAACACGAGCATATTGAGGGTGCCTCTGTTCATACGGACACCCATTACCCATCCACGATAGGATCTAGACCCTCAGCGGGGACACAAGGTAGCACCCAAGACCCTAAAATAGCCGCTAGTGATTCCTCCTCCGACTCAGAAATCATGGAAGCATACCCTACCCAAAACACTGAGAGAGAAGGCCATGCACCTCCCGAAGCTCCACAGCCTAGTACTAGTATGTTTAGCCGTTTCATGGAAACATTAGGTAGAGCTACTCGCTCGGAACCTGATGCAAATGAAGCACACGAAGAGGATGGGTTGGACTTTGACACACCTCTACGATACCCCATTGAGTTAAATAGTGCCTATGGAAAAGTGCTATATAACGCCTTATTGGACACGGGTGCTAAATACAATCTGCTATCCTATGGGGTGTGGTGTCAGTTAGGGAAGCCACCTCTATCTGAGAGTATTATCCAAGTCAAGGGTGTCAACAAGAAAAAAACTGCGGTTTTTGGAATCTGGCACACTTCTGTCAGTTATGACAATGGGGTGGTAGCTCAAGACTTTTTGGTCATGCCTACTGGAACTATGGAGGGTAATATAAACCTAGGCCGCACGTGGATGATAGCCACCAAATGCACTATTGATTGGGGGACTGGGGGTGTTACAACGCAAAAACCAACTCTTAGCCCTACCACTCAAGCCATAGTCCCTGAGATATTGCCCAAGGAAATAAAACCCAAGACATTGCATGTCCAGGAGGTTGAACCATACGTCCCCATAGCCCAACTCTCTAGAGCTTCAACTAATGTAGTTGAAAGAAAGCTTGAGACACACAAGAACCATCCTAATATAACAGAGAAAACATACAAGTGGGTCCCTAAAGCTTCTTTAGTGACCATAACTAGTGCTAAAAAGCAGAAGCCTTGTAAGAAACGTACCACTCGCTCCAAGAAAAGTAAGAAAATGTTGCGATGGATCCCTAAACGACTATTGGAAGCCCAAGGCTACTATCAAGGAAATGATCAAATCTGGGTGCCAAAACGTAGATTGTGCTCTTACCTATCACCTGACCCATGTAAACCCAATCCCGTAGCTCCAAAACGAATCAATGATCGTGGAAAGAAAAAAATCACAGAATGCTACACACCTGCTCCCGAGCTAGTTTGGGTACCAAAGAAAGAACGATTTGTTCCACCTAGCTCAAGAAGGGGGGAGTCCCATGAAGATTCTAGCTCATCATGTAATACATCCATAGAGGTAAAAGCTTCTACACCGCCTCCATCTATAGTAGTGGACCTCCATGAAGCTACAAAAGAATCCACACCTCCCAGTGTTCAAGAATCACCTAATGAACCACTTCAAGTTCGATCCTGGGAGAGTACCTTACAACCCTTGCAGCTTGATAAGGCACCTAGGGTAATAGAAAACTACTGGCAAAAATCCTCACCTATTACCAACTGGAACAATTGGTTTCAAAGGGTGACAAGCTCATTTCAAACGGTATGATCTACCCAAGGAAGGGGGGAGTGTTTGCTGACAGTCCTCATTCATTTGTTTCCCTCTCAACCTTTTTCCCTGACCTCTCAATTCCAATCTTAGGGAATGTACATATAAAGCTTTATACTCATAAAAAAACAAAAAAAAAAGAGCAAGAGCAATTAGCAAACGAGTATGCACATTAAAAGTCAAAACATTGACTCAGAGCTACACATGTCACATCTGGGACAGTGAAACAGAAACCTATGCCATAAAACACCTTTGATCCTCATCACTTGAGTGATGGAGGGTAGGTAAGATTAGTACGATAGGAGTGTTTCTGTTTTAGAGTTGAGTGATTAGCAAAGTTCTCTTTTCCCACTGATGTTCCTCCTGGAGGTATTCCTTTTGTTTCCTAGTGTGTACAGGAACGTGTTGCTATTGATCGGATTTGGACCTTCATGGAACCTTTCTCTCGTTCACACTTCATATCAAGCGCGACCATCGACACAAACAGGTGTTTCTTGTCCATTAGCATTGCCCTTATCTTTTTGCATCTATGTTTGTCTGCTTTGATTGTGATTGGTAGCATACTATTCAGCGCAGTGGCTTAGTATCAAACATTTAATTCAATGCAATCTTTTGTCATAATCACTTGTTTAGGTGTAAAAATCAAGCAGCCCGACTAAGCTAGTTTGACCAAGCTAGGTATTAGAAATCTTCTCTTAATACCATGGGGAATGCCTTCCTAATAAGCAATGGTTACTTAGGTTCTTAATCCGATTTAGGCAGCATTGTATGAAATGTACTAGGGCTTTCTAGTGGGCTTAACCCTATTGACCTTTAGCTTAAGTATTATAAAGGGAGTTTACTAATGTGATGAGCCTGGGGAGGGTAACAGTGTTATATGGCCCCCCAAAGTTACAAAATTTAAATGCTGAAAATGAACAAGAAAAAAATCAAAGTGCCACAATGTAAAATTTTAAGCTGGAAGAGAAATCTCGGCTTGATTTGGTACTTCACTCACATGTATTGCCTATGGTACTAGAGCCCTAGAGGTTCCCAGTGTGGGCGCTTTTCCTTGAAAAGCAAAAAACCCAAGGCATACAAAATAAGCACACACATCATAATTGAATCAATGTGAAAAGACCTTGGGGGGTCAAAGAAAAAGTAATCAGTCAGGCGATGATTTCATGAGAGATTCCTTTTATGGTAGCTTAACTACAAGGTTTTCTAGATATAGCCTCTAGTCAGCCCTTGAACATGAATACTTGGCTCTCGCGATTAAACAACTTAATTGACCACAGAAAGTTAAGAAGCTTACCCATGGTATTAATATTCGATCTCTAGTGCTTTTCGACCGTCAAATTAGTGACCCCAGACTTGTTTAATTTTCTACCTTTACATCTGTTTATGCATTTGATTACATTGCAATTTAATGTTCATTGCTAACAAATTGTTTGAAATTCTTTGACCAATCAATGTGTCTACCTAAAACTGCATATGATTTTTAAGAGAATGCAATTACTGTGCCAATGTTGTTTGATTTTACAGTGACTGAAGAAGGCTAAGGACATTCATCTCAAATGCTCTTCCACCTCGACGAACCAGCTTCAACTCAATAGCTTCCGAGGACGGAATCTACATCAGGAAGGGGGGCATGTTAACCCTCACGGCACACGGACACCCTATGATCTATAAACGTTGTATTATTTAGAGTCAGGTACCGGGCTTGTCGGACCAATAGGGAAAGGTAGAGTGATCGCCGATGAGAGGCGCACTTTAACTTGGACATTCAAGGGATTAGTTGGTTAAGCATGGGCGCCCAAGTGTGAATGGGGTGAGCTCCTATAAAAGCCAACTAAACCTAATTTTTACTCATTCTCTCATTTGTGCAATTGAAGAGTGCTCTTGCTCCATCTCCATCTTCTTCTTCTTCTTCACCTCCTTGTGTGTGTGTGTGAGAGAGAGAGAGAGAGGGAGAGTGTGTGTGCGATCGAGCATTACGAAGGCACGACGGCGGCGAAGCGGTTGAGCGCGGCACGACTACAGCTTCTTCTTCATCGCGGCGAGGAATCCACCACGAAGGCGAGCGTAGAGCGGTGAGTGACACACCCTTTGTTTTCTTGAGCTTGCTAGTTTAGGCTTGTTGTGTGCTTGGAGCCGTTTGTGGCTCGCATACGGTGTATTGGCAAGTCCCTTGCTTCGACAATGCGGCAAGGAGCGCACAATCATTGTGCTACTAACCTGGCATTGTACTTTTGCAAAGACCCATCAGATTTATGCTTAATCTTGTATACCCATCGGAGGGTCTCCTTTGCTCCTCTATTCTCTTTGACCATCACAAACCCCTCTTCTCTTCATGAGGATTGTGAACTTGAGGGTTTTGAGTGTCAAAATACTATTGAGCCCACTTTGGTAGTGTCTTTTCCTGTGATTCTTCAATAGGTTGGTTAGATTATTTTCATTGTCATCACCAAACAACTCTTCCTCTTGATTTTTTATTGGACTTTGGTCTGGCACATGGTGAGTTATATCTTCATATGATGAGAAAGTGGACAAACCTGGTTTCTCAATCGTATGTGGCCCTTCTTCAAATACCACATCTCAACTGGTGAGTATTTTCTTTGCCTCTGGGTCATAGAGTCAGTAAGTCTTAGACTCTTCACTGTATTTGAGAAATACACACTTCTTGCTTTTGGTTTCTAACTTTGTACTTTGTGAATCAAGAATATGTGCATAACAGAAAAATCCAAATGTTTTGAAATGCAAGACCAAAGGTTTCTACTAGAATAGGCTTCTTGAGGCGTTTTCCATTTCAAAGCTTTGTGTAGCTTTGATTGAGAATGTACACATTTGTACTTACTACTTTGGCCCAAAAGGAATCTGGCATACCCTTTGCTTTGAGCATACACCTTGCCAATTCTACCATTGTTCGATTGGAACGCTCCACAACTTCATTTTGTTGCGGTGTGTAAGCTATATATAGTAAGGTGACATTTTATGACATGCTCGTTGCAGTAGTTGTTGAATTCATTTGACGTAAATTCTCCTCCTCGATCTGTGTGTAAAGCTTCTTCACTTTCTTTCTTGTTTCATTTTCTACAAGCTTTTGCCACATTTTAAACTTTCCAAAAGCATCAGACTTCTAACGAATGAATTACACCCACATCTTTCTACTAAAGTCATTGACTAACAACAAAAAGTAGAAAGATCCACCCAAAGCGGATGTAGATATTTTACCATAGAGATCTGCGTGTACAACCTCTAGAGGAGACTGAGCTCGATTACTACTCTCTTGTGGAAAGTCCTTTCTTTGTTGCTTGCCCATCATGCAAGCTTCAAAAACTTCAACCATATCTAAGATTTGAGGCATGTGTGCAACCATCCCAGATATTGCATTTCTTTTAGCACATCAATGCTTAAGTAACCAAATCTCTCATGCCATAATTGAGTTGTACCTTTTTTTGTATTGATCGTAAGTGCAAAACATTTGTAGAGGTTGTTGTGCCTTATGCGCTTTCCCACTATGTTGCCTTTAAAATCCAAGATTTCTGCTCCACTTTTCTTGAAACAGACTTCAAGATCATGATCATTGATCGCAACAATGGACAACAAATTCTTCTTGATTTGAGGCATGTACAACACATTAGAGAGCTCTTTAGTTTCACTTGTATCTGCTACAAAAGAAACTGTGGTAGAACCTTCGGCTGGACATTTGGCATTATTCCCAACAATTACAATTATGGGTTCCTATAGAGGCTTTTAGGAACTATACCAGTCTTTCTTACTAGTCATATGTCAAGATGTACCACTATCTAGAATCCAAGAACCATCAACAAGTGGAGTTTGTGCTGATGAGCATACCTCTTCTATGATGGCCCAAGCTTCAAGGTTTGTCTCACCATTTTTGGTGTATTCTCTTTCCTTCCAAGAAGCTTTCATGGTTTCATTCTTCTCATCTGCTTTCTTCTTTCCGCAATCTTTAACAGGATGACCCTTCTTGTCACAATAAAAACAACTACCTAAAATTTTCCTCTTATTGGGCTTCTTCTTAGAAGCATTTGACGGAGTCCCATTGCCTTTTGTATTGGCTGTGAAGATAGCATCACCTCCACGCTTCGTGGTCTTGAGTCGCAACTCCTCTTCAAGCAACATTGCACTCAGTTCTTTAAATATAAAAAGGTATTGGACCAACCTGAGTGTTGAGTGTTGTAACAAGACCATCATATCTCGCCAAAAGTATGCAAATGTAGCACTGAGCTAAATATTTTGGAGAAATAGTTACACCAACGACATCTAATTGATCTTGGAGGTCCTTAACCCGCTTGATAAAGGCTTCCACCTTCTCTTTGTCAGCAAGTTTCTCAACACCAAGCTGTTTTTCTAGATTTTGAATTCTGGTGTGATTGTGCCCCTGATATTGGTGAGCCAATATGTTCCAAGCTTCATGTGCTTTAGTGGTATGCTGAACCAAAGTGAGGACATAATCACTTACACACATGACAATGATGCATAATGCATCTGCATTCCTTGTTTTCTAGGCATGTAGAAGAGTAGCATCTCCGGGGATTACAACGCTTGGATTTGTCAGATCATTTGTTGTAGTGGGATCTGGGTCTGCACCATTTGGCCCCAACACTATATCCAGCAATTCATATGAATCTAGAATTGTGGAAATTTTGAGTTTCCACAATGTGTAGTTGCTGCCATCAAGATTTCCTTTGCTGCATGTTGGTGGATGAATTCAAAACGGAGTAGCATCGGCAACAACACTTAAGGACACTTACATAATTGATTTTGCAAAGTAATACAAGTACTTCTCGTACTTTCTTAGCTACAAGCACCTACTGCTCTGATACCATGTAAGAGATGAGGAATACAATAAGGATCTAGTAGCAAGAAGAGTAGAGAGAGATACGATGCAAAGTAGATTAGTGGCAAATCAAAAACTTTAGATTAGCACACTATTAAAAAGTGATAATGTCATCCACCTATGCACTCTCAAGGTAGATCTTTGCTGGTGATTTAAACAACTAGAGCATGTAGGAATACAAGCGACTAACAATCCTTCAACAAGGATGTGTTGTGTGCGTCAAGTGTGCGCACCATCCTACTGAATTACTCATGAGAAGGACTCCTTATATAGATGTAAGGGAGCCTCTAAACGCCCATGTGTAGACACCCTTAGATAGCCAAGTCCAAGTAGAACTTAGCCATGTGTCCATGTGTCTGGCCAGCTTGTGTAGCCAAGTCCAAGTAGGACTCTCCCATGTGCCCATGTGTAGCCACTTTTGGGTATACAAGTCCTCCTAGAACTCAGCCACTGGCCAAAGACCACTGACCATCGGATGCCCATTTTTTGATTGTCTTCCGATCGCCGTCCGGCCAAGATAGTGCGAGCTAGATTGTGGTGGCCCACTGTGTTGAAGGATGTCCATGAGCATGACAAAAGCTGTGTAATTTTCAAAACACTTGGTGAGCCTGATTCTAAAGATAGGATGTCTAATCATCCTAAATTGCCTTTGGAACCTTTTTAGAAGTGGAGTTGGACTTCGTGGGACCTATAAATCCCACTACAAGTAACTGATGCAAATATATTTTGGTTGCTACACATTATTGTACCAAATTGGTGGAGGTTGTAGCTCTTAAGGATATCGAAGCTCAGAGTGTAGATAGATTTCTTTATCATAATATCATGACCAGGTTTGGTTGCCCTATAGAGTTGGTGACTGATAGAGGAAGTCATTTTTCAATGGGGTGATTATTGAATTGACAAAAACTCATATGACCATGCATAAGAAATCAACAACTTATCATCCTCATGCCAATGGATAGGCTGAGAGCACTTATACTAGCTTGGTGTAATTACAGTGATGCTTTTTATAAAAATAATTCCTGAAAAAATCCTGTCTCTTCATTGTATAACTTTTGTTCACCCAAACTGTGACCAAAATATTATTCTTAGGTTTAGGTCAATTTAAAAGCATTAATTTTTCAAAAACGCTAAAAAGAACAAAAAGCTACAAATAAAGTAAAAAGCAAAAAAAGTTTTTCTTAAAAAAAATTGAACCACGACTTTCTCTTGTCCACCCAATCAAGAAAACGGACTCACTTTTCATTGAAAAGCATGAAAAGCTATACAAAAAAGCGTGAAAAGCACTCACAAAGTATATTTTTACAAAACTAAACCGTAACATCCTCAAGACTCGCAGATTATGAATCTGGCCACGTGTTTCAAAAAAAAGCACCAAAAAGCATAAAAAACATTTTTTTTCAAAACTGAACCAAGGCTGATCAGAATATGAAATTGACCTTCCTTTTCATTTTAAAACCTTACAATATTGGCCGAACGAGCATTCTAAACCAAAAATTTAAGAAGCGGTCATTGGAATCTATTTTTTCTTACTCTTAAAAAGAGACCCAAAAGTCGAGGATTTACATGCTTCAACACTTGAGGTGTCCTCACCTTGACATGAATATCAAATAAATAAGTCTAAAATCCTCTATAAATGTAATGCTAAATTGCCTATTTTATAAGATATTCAATTTTGATCCTATCTTGGAGAGATTTTGATAGTGACAATATAGAATAATATTGGAGCATTAGCAAGTCTAGAAGGTACTAAAAGTTCTTCATTCTCTCCTTAGTCTTTAGTATCTATATGAACACAAACATTTGATTGATTTCCTCCACACTCAAGAATTTTGAGTCATGTTGGCTTGAGCTCTACCTTGAGGTTGTTGATTTCCACTTGAACAAAGTTTCTTGTTGTTGTTGGGTGATCTATTTCTTGTAAATATTGTATTCCTAGGTCTAAAATTACCTTGGTTTTGTGGTGGTCTATGGCCTTGATACAAGTCCTATTGTGTGTATTATGTCTAGGCTGTGAAGTTTTGAAGTTCCTATTAATGTTCGTACTTCCAACATCATTTTGTTTTGCAAGTTCATAATTTTTTGGATTATTAAATAAAAAATTGTTAGACACATGGTTAGGCTGAAAATAATTGAAGAAAAGGTGAGATTGTGACTAAGTATTGAAAGCCTACAAATACTAAAAAGAACCTACCATACATTAGGTTTAACAAGTATTAAGTGATATTAGCAATTTCATGACTGCAAATCCATTTCCATATACTATTGAGACTCCTTTATTTGAATACATTTTTTCAATTTAATGTTTGGATAAATATGGATTATCTAGCCTTATTGAGCCTCTCCCTAGCATTAACAGTCCCTAGAATGATGCATGCGATTTTTTCCCATGATCCTCTCCATTTGGGAAGAAACTCTCACCCCTCTCTTATGATGCCCTTCAACCTACCAATCGTTCTTCTATATATTGAGCCCATTTCTATGCTCACATGCAATTTAGTCTCAACCCATATTCAATTGCAGTGAGAACTTGATCATTTTGCCCAATTACTTGTCATTAGAATTGTATTATCTTAATTACATTTAGTGCTAAGTAGTATGATTACGTAGCCATGAATGTTTCTTTGATTGATCCTCCTTAGTACTCCCCTTTCCTTACATTTAATTTATCTTTCTTTCACAAAAGCATATGTGTTGGGAATGGCCTATGAAATTTGAGAATAGTGGAATCAAGAGAATTAGAGTGAGCATTTTTGTGACATTACTTTGAGAACATAGAGGGTGAACTTAATTGATGGTAGCAACATGAACATAGTACTTAATTAACTTGGCATGAACAATACTTTTGCACGAGAGAGAGAGAGAGAGAGAGAGAGAGAGAGAGAGAGAGAGAGAGAGAGAGAGAGAGAGAGAGAGAGTATTAGAGAACATGACAATAGTTGAGGACCGGATTTACTTGGAGCCGGTCCCTCGTCCAAAAGGCGTTTGTATTATAGATTCTCCCATTAAGAGAGGCTTGGTACAATACAACTTTGTGTTCCTTGTGACCTTGGTGATGCTATGAAGATGGAAAGCTTCATGCATCATGAGCATAACATAAAATTTGCAAAAAGCATTAACTATCCCAAGCCTCAGTCCCAAGGCCTCAAACACCTTCGAAGGTGGAGAGAGCTAGCAGGGAATGTGGGTAGGGAAGAAGAAGAAGAATCATTCATAGGAGAAAGAAATAGTTCCTCAGTCGTCACTCTTCTTGCTTAGCATAGAATAATAGCATAGTAATGAAGATGAATAAGATGGCAAGCTTAAGCATTGAAGCATGACTCTTGGTTGGATTTTCATTCCATAGCCAAGATTGTTGGCGTAGGCTCTTCACTTATCAACAAGCTTGGAGAAGGAGATGGAGCTCTTGCACTTTGCATTCCACACAATGAGAAAATGTGTGTGTGTGTGTGTGTGTGTGTGTGTGTGTGTGTGTGTGTGTCTGTATCTAAATTCTCATTGGACCCCTTTAAAGCCTATCCAATAGGATTCAAGAACATCATGAGGGCCACATGTGGAGGATTTTGACATGTGTCTTTTATGCTTCTTAAGTCATTTGATTTGAATTGAACACTTCAAGCACTTAGTCAATTAATCATGGAAACTGTTTATGCCTCTTGAGAGTTTATCTTTGAATTGAACACTTCAAGAACCTTAGTCATTTAAGCATAAAAATCACCTCAAGCTTTTGGCAAGGTTCCCACAAACATTTTAAGCACTTTAGCTAGCAAGCCAACAAGCACCTCATGCTTGGGTAGAATTCCCACCTAGCTTGCCTAAGGTCAAAGGACTTTTTAACACTAAATTTTGGAGGTATTTAATGAAGCTAACCCTAAGGTATTCTAAGCTCCATTAGATACACTTTGCTCTTTGATAGACTCTCCCCTTTTGGACCCATATTGAGAAGTAACCATCTCTCATCTTGGTCTCTTGCTAAGGTAAATCTAGAAGCACTTATTGCACATTGCTCTTTGGTAGACCGTCTCCTTTTGGACCCCTATTCAGATGCAACCATTTCTCCTTTTGGTCCCCTGTTGAGATAGGTTTAGAAGCACATATCTATATCCTAACTCTTGCTCCCGTTTTATCTTCATATATTAAATGATCAATTTAATATGAGAAAATCATTTGGTAAAGTTAGATATTATATATTATGACATTACCTCTCTGGACTATGAGGTAGAGAAGATAAATCCTGGTCATAAGTCCATGTTTCTTAGAGGGTAGAGGATCCCTTTTTACCCAACGACATCATTCCAAAATGGATGAATAATCCATTTGGTCCTCGAAAGACTTTACTATCGCAAGCATGTTTGCTCTTTAGTCCTTATCATACTTCCAAAGTAGAGTGACAAGTTCTACTTGGTGTTTGGAAGACGTCGTCACCACAAACATGAGCCTAAGCATACATACTTCTTAAATTTTGTGCACAATAAAAGAAAGAGAATGAGTCTGATAAGACATAAATATTGTTGATTTAAAATGCATTTTCATTTGCTTACTCTAGTGTATCATTGTAAGCATTGACAATGTTCATATTATCCTTAAGCTAGGTGCCTTGCATCCCTCTAGCATCTTTAAAAGGATAATTCTTAAACTTAACAAGATGTCATTTGATAACGTTATTGTTTCTTAGTATCTTGTCTTTGTGTCAAAGAATTGATTCAGGCTGCAACACCTCTTCTTGATCTTCGATCTCTGGCGGATCCTCCATTATTGGTTCTTTTGATGGCTCTCCTTTGTAAGGGCTGCAACACCTCTCTTTTGTAAGGCTTGAGCAGGCTCACATGGTTAGCATTGTGAATGAGCCAATGGTCGGGCAACTTTAACTAATAAGCCATCTCATTGATTGGCTTAATATTTTTAAAAGAAAGAACCATAGTATCTTTTTGCTAGTTTAGCAAAAAGATACTATGGTTTAGCATAATACTCTTGGTGGCTCGTATGATTCTTTCCCGTAGTATGCCTTAGATGAGCCTTGAGAACCTTTAGCAAGACCCAATCGTTTTTCTTAAAGACTAAGGCTCTTTTGTGCTTATTAGCAGCAACCCTTTTTGCCTTTGCTGTGAGATGGATATAACCTTTTTAATCTTTGAAAAAGATTCTTGTAAGTCTCGGCTATATTCATCAGCAGTGAAGATCTTCCCATATACTTTAAGTAGTAAGAGACTTTTGGATCTTCCCTCTTTAACCTCGAAAGGTGCTTTCCCCATAGAAGTATGTACAATGTCATTGTACACATACTCTATACAAGGTAGGTACTTCTCTCATTGAGAACGTTGATCTACTTCCCTGACATAGGCTTTTAGTAGATTCAAAAAAATTTAGATTAGTTATTTCACTCTGGTCATATGTTTGCGGATGATAGGCCGAAAGAGAAATTTAATCTACTTCCTAGATTCTCAAAGAGACCCTTCTAGAGATTACTGGTCATTCTAGGATCTTTGTACGATACTATGGATGTTGGCGAGCCATGATACTTGAAAATTTGAGATCTAAAGCGGGTTTCCATTTGATGTGCCTTCATAGTATTTTTGACAGGCATGTTACCATATACATGTGGTAGTGATGTGTGTGAACACACTAGGACCGCCGGGGAAATTTTTCCCTCTTTAGGAGTTTTTTTCCCCCGTGCATTGTATATACGCCCATCACTCTAGGGCTATCTATCTTTCCATTGCACACTAAGTAACACACTCTCTATTGTGTGCCTTGAGATTCCTTCGTCTTCTCCAAGCTGTGTGTGTTTCTCTGCAATCCTAATTCCAACAATTGGTATCAGAGCAGGTCACGTCCTCCTGGGCTTAGTCGCCAGCTGCTCCAACACATGCCTGCTCACTTTTTCCGATTTCAGTGAGCTTTGGCGAGCGTTCGCAGGTCAACAAATATTTTGGGAAAGATCGAAGAGCTTGGTCTGCTCAGAATTTTGATTTTGGCTCATTTCGGCCTCCGTTTCCACTACATGCAGTACTGCACAGGCTATTTCGTCATTTTGTGCAGAATTTCTATCAGTGTCGTTTTGTGCATAACAGGTGCCTTACAGTCTTCTACGATTTGTGCTATATAGCACAGGTTGTTTTCGCTCCATTTCTCCTATTTTCGGGTAGTTTTCACATCACGTGCAGCATTTACCATAACTGACAACAACAACACAGATGTGTTCAAGATGTTTGCTGCTGAGGACAGGTTGGATGGGGACAACTACCCTATGTGGGCTTATATGATGCAACATGTTCTTGTGTCAAAGGGTGTCTGGAACATTGTGCAGGGCATTGATGTATGTCCTGGTTATGAGGATGTAGGCGATGTTGAGGATGTTGCAGGTCTTGCTGCAAGGATTGCAGCTGCTAGAGTTGTTTTGCCTACGGTAGAACAAGCTCGTTGGGATGTTAAGGATGCGCAAGATCATGCATTGATTGCGTTGTCTATGAAGCGCACCATTGTTCCTCACATCCGTTCAACAAAATCTGCAAAACAGGCTTGGGATATTCTTGCAGGTCTTTATGCAAGCCGCAATGAGGCTAAAATTGCTTTGCTGCATAAAGAGCTGGAGTCGAAGATTATGCATGAGGAAGATGATATGGACACTTTCCTTGCTAGTATCAAGGATATCAATGAGTAGCTTATCTCTGCAGGTGAAGTCATTTCAGACAGTTCCCTTGTGCAGACTGTTCTTGATGCCTTACCAGATTCCTACCAGACTTTTGCTAGTACTTGGAGACTGATGACTCAAGGAAATCCTGAAGTTGTCAAGTTTGATGCATTATGCACATTGCTGTTGCAATAGTCACTTTTTAGAAAAAACAGGACTAGGCAGCGTGCAGTTGAACAGGATTTTATTGCTTCTCAAAGAAAGGGTGGTAACAATAATGCAGCCACTTCTTATGGTTCTACTGCGAGTGGCAAAAATTCTGTTCCTAATGCTTCTGCTGGCAGTACTTCGTCTGGCAATTCTGGTGATAAGGGCAAGAAGAAGATGCGTTGCCATTATTGTAAAGCCAATGATCACTTTATCAAGCAGTGTCCTAAGTTGAAGGCCAAAGAGGCAAAGCATAAAGAGGGTGGTTCCAATGCAAATGATGGTTCCACTGCAAATGCAGCCATTGTTGAGTCTTTTGTGAAAGGAGACTGTGTTGCTGATTTTTATGCAGAATGGGCTTTTACTGCAGAGTGCACTTACAATCCTACTGTCCATGATGCATGCTTGTCAGTTGCTGCAGATTCACATGTGTGGTATTTTGACAGTGGTGCTACAAAGCACATTACCTCACATCGTGAATTGTTCACCTCTCTTGAGTCTGTCCCTCATGGGAATTCAGTCACTTGTGCCAATAATGCCTCTTATCCAGTTCAGGGAGTTGGAAAGATTGTGCTTACTGCTGCAAATGGCAATTCCTTCACACTTGTTGATGCACTTTATGTACCTGGGATCAAGAAGAATCTCTTGTCTGTATCCGCACTTGCTAGACTTGGACTTGTAGTCAAATTTGTGGATGATAGATGTACAGTTCATGATCTTAGTTTTGGTGATGAAATTGTTGCATGTGGCCTTTTGTGCCGTGCGCTATATAAGCTCAATTTTTATGACAAGTGTGGACAAAATTTTGCAAATGTTGTTGCAGATTCAAGGGCTATTTAAGATGCAAAACTTTGGCATGTACGTTTTGGTCATCTGAATTTTGCTAGTTTGCTGCGTTTGCAGAAATCTGATATGGTTGCTTCTTTGCCGCCTCTTGAAGCACCTGTCAAACATGTTTGTGAAGGCTGTATTTTGTGTAAGATGCAGCGTTCTAAATTTCCAAAAGATGGTTCAGTTTGGGCCACATGCAGGTTGCAGCTTGTGCATAGTGATGTTTGTGTGCCCATGAAAACTTCGTCCTTGGGCAATTACCTGTACTTCCTGACTTTCATTGATGACTACTCCAAGCATGCATGGGTATTTACGCTTAAAGCGAAGTCCGAAGTTTTTATGTGCTTCAAACAATTTCTAGCTATGGCTGAAAATGTCTCGAAATGTACTATGGACACCCTCCGTTCCGATCGAGGGGGGGAGTATATGTCTCATGAATTTAATGCATTTCTGGCTAGTTGTGGGATAAAACACCAATGTACAGTCCCTTATACACCTCAGCAACATGGTGTTGCTGAGAGGAAAAACAGGTCACTAATGGAAATGGCACGATGTATGGTCAAAAGTCAAGCTTTGCCGCATTCTTTTTGGCTTGAGGCCATTATGTGTGCCACTTATGTACTTAACAGGTGTCCTACGAAATCTTTGCAGTCTATTACTCCATATGAAGCATGGCATGATATAAAACCTTCTATTGAGCACATGCGTGTTTTTGGCTATTTGGCATATGCTTTGGTGCCACAAGTGCAGAGCAGAAAATTGGATGATAAGGCTGTCAAATGTATTTTTGTTGGTTATAGTGCTGAAAGCAAAGGTTACAGGTTGTATCATCCGCAAACAAAACGTATTCTGGTTTCTCGGGATGTAGTGTTTGTGGAAGATTCTGTTCAGACCTTGCTATCATGGACTAGAGACAGTAATGTAAGCTCACAGGACATTTATGACACTTTGTTGCCTCTTTTCAATGGTGGAAATACGAATGTAAGTTCCAATGAGGAAAATGTACATCCTATGGGGGTTTCTAAAAATGTTTTAGATCAGCCTATTACTGATGCAGATGTACATGATGTACTTGATGAGGAAAGGGCTGAAAATGAGCAGGCTAGAGGTATGCCAAAATGGCTGGTGCACACTTTGCGTGACAGTAAATTGGATGCACCTTTGTCTAGTCGTACTCATTCAGGCTCTCGCCATGCATCTTATGCATCAGATTGTTATGCTTTGGTTGTGTCTAGCTTACATGATGTTGAGGAGCCTCTGACTTTTGATGAAGCACAAAATTCAAAAAATTGGATGGTTGCCATGCAATCAGAATATGATGCACTTATAGAAAATGACACATGGACTTTATGTGATTTGCCTCCTGGAAAAAAGGCCATTGGTACGAAGTGGGTTTACAAGTTGAAACGCAAGCCGGATGGTGAGATCGATCGCCATAAGGCTCGAGTTGTTGGAAAGGGTTATGCACTGCAAAAAGGCATATGTTATGAAGAGACTTTTGCTCCCACTTGTCGTATGACTACTGTGCGTTTTCTATGTGCATTGGCAGCTCATTTTGGTTGGGATGTAGATCAATCAGACATTGTTAATGCTTTCTTGAATGGTGACATATTTTAGGAAGTTTATGTAATGCAGCCTCGCGGTTTTGTCATAAAAGGACAAGAGGACAAAGTGTGCAAATGTAACAAGGCTTTGTATGGGTTGAAGCAATCTCCTCGTGCTTGGTATGAGAAAGCTGACACTCATTTGGTCAAACAAGGCTTTTGTAACAGTCCAACAGAAAGCACATTGTATGTAAAGCGTGAGGGTGATGTACTTCTCATTGTGGTTCTTTATGTTGATGATTTGCTGATCACTGGACCAAATGAGAGACATATTGCTGAATTTAAGGCTGATGTGAATGTTACTTTCAAGATGAAAGATTTGGGGCTTTTGCATCATTACTTGGGTATACAGTTTAAGCAGTGTGATGGTGTATTGCCTTGTGTCAGAAAAGTTACGTAGAGACATTGCTATGTAAGTTTGGACTTGAGCATTGCAAACCTATTGCCACTCCCATGGAAACAAGTTTGAACTTGAGTCTACATGATGCTCGCGATCCTGCTGATGTCACTCTTTACCAAACTGCTGTTGCCTGCCTCATTTATGTATGCAACACGAGGCCAGATATTCAGTTTGCAGTCTCACAGGTCAGCAGATTTATGCATAGCCCAGGGTCTAAGCATTGGCAAGCTGTCAAGAGGATTTTCCGCTACCTTAATGGCACTTTACATCTTGGCTTGTTTTATCCCAAGGGGGGATCATTGCCGCCAGACTTACATGCTTTTTCGGACTCAAATTGGGCTGGTTGTTTTGACACGCGAGTGTCCACAAGTGGTTTTTGTTTCATGCTTGGCAGTTCATGTATATCATGGTTGAGCAAGAAGCAACCTACTGTGGCCACTTCGAGTTATGAGGTTGAGTACAGGGCAGTCTTCACAGCTACGGTTGAGTGTATATGGCTCAGACGCCTTATGGCTGATTTGGGTGTTGGACAGGACAATGCCAACACTATCTACACTAACAGTCAGAGCGCATTGGTAGTTGCGAGGAACCCAGTTTTTCATGCTCGCACAAAGCACATTGAGGTGCATTACCACTATGTCAGGGAGAGGCTCTCAGCAGGAGAGATCAGCTTGGCTTATGTGCCAACACAGGACAACCTTGCAGATCTTTTCACAAAGGCATTGTCTCGTGAGAAGCTTGAAGCTTTCCACAAAGCTTTGGGCTTACTCCCCTTTGTGGACTGATCCTGTCCTCAGGGCATGGCACTTCCCTTTACTCATGTGCCAACTCTCGTTCACCGCATCACTCCAGGGGGGATTTGTTACCATATACATGTGGTAATGATGTGTGTGAACACACTAGGACCGCCGGGGCATTTTTTGCCTCTTTAAGAGGTTTTTCCCCCCGTGCATTGTATATACGCCCATCACTCTAGGGCTATCTATCTTTCCATTGCACACTAAGTAACACACTCTCTATTGTGTGCCTTGAGCTTCCTTCGTCTTCTCCAAGCTGTGTGTGTTTCTCTGCAACCCTAATTCCAACAAGGCATAGAATGTGTTTTCTTGCTAAGCCCGTCAACTGAAACAATCCAAGTTGCTTCCCTCGATCAAATTTCAATTTTTGGCATACTACGCATTTTGAAACATACTCTTGTATGTTTACTGTTCATGGTAGACAAGCATAAATACATTTCTACTCCTTGAAGAGTAGATTATGGAATCCTTGTTTGACCCGCATAAGGAGAAGCATGGGATTCATACATGACTTTCTTATTGTATTGGTAACACATAGTCTATTGCCGTTTGGAAGATAACCATCCTTCAAGGTGAATGGTTCTTTTTTTTTTCTTCCCTAATGCAAGACTGTAATTACCTACTTAAAGTCTTGGTCAACAACATACTCATCTATCATAAAAATAGATCATTGTGAGTTTCTATAGACACCACATTTACCCTTGGCCATTGTGAAAGTGTATCAACCACTTGAATCTGCTTGCCAGCAATGTGAGAAATATGAAATTTAAATTGCAAAAGAAAATTTGCCCACCTCGTTTGTTTGTTGGAAAGCTTGGTTTGTGTCATGAAGTTCTTGAGGCTTTGTGATCCATTAGTAGGATGCATGGAGTCCCCAATGAATAGTGCTTCCATGTGTCTAGGACATGTAGAACAACTAAAAAATATTTTTCATATATGCCCAATACCCGTTCATCGACATTGAGCCTTCGGCTCTCATATGCTATGGCATGCCCTTCTTGAAGAAAAACTGCTCCAAGGCAATCACCACAAGCATCACATTGGACCTCAAATGGCTTTGAGACATCCTGAAGCATAAGGACTGGTTGGGAGGTAAGCTTCTCTTTGAGCTTGTCAAAATAATTTTTCTCCTTAGCAGTCCATGAATACTTAATGTTCTTCTTTGTTAAGCCATGTAATGGTTCTGCTATTTGAGAAAATTTTGCTATGAAGCGTCTATAGTATGCACACATACCAATAAAGCTTCTTAACTCATGTAGATTCCTTGGATTAGGCCATGCTTTTATTACCTCTAACTTTGATGGATCCATACAGATACCATCTTGAGAGATAATGTGACCTAAATATATTGAATCTCTTGTAGAAAAAATTACTTTTCTTTTGATTAATGAAATATTACTCTCTCTCACAACTTGCAAGATTAGCTGGAGGTGTCACTTGTACTCCTCAAGAGAATTTGAGTGGCCTGAAGATTTTTTTTCCATCGTGAGTTTGAATGTAGTTGGAGTATTTTTCGCGCTAGAACTTGTAACTTCTCATAGATCTTCTAGCCGAAACACTGGAAATCTTTTTTTAATAGTGATCCTAGTTAGGCTCTATAGTCAACACACATGTGATATGTGCCATATTTCTTTTTATCTAAAAATACTGGTGAATAGAATGGAGAGGATCTAGGCCTCACCATCCCTTTTTCCACCAATTCATGCACTTGCCTCATGATTCTCCTCTTGTTGAGCTTGTGAAACTCAATAAGGAGGTTTGTTAGGCAGTGAGCTTCCTAGTAGAAGCTCTATTGCATGGTCATCATCCCCTCATTTTGGAGGTAGCTCACTAGGGATGTCATCCATTTAGGAAATTAGAAAACTCTAATTCCTCTTGATTTCCTTTATTGCTACTTGTGAAAACATTAGAATCATTTACAGATTCTCTAACAAAAATCATTGTTGAGAGGCACATGTCAGAAACTGACTCTGAATAGCTAAGTCGGATTTTGACTTATCGGATATTTACTGAGCTGTATTTTGCTAAGTCGGATGTAACTGTATTTCAGTTGCAGTCTGCTGAATGTCTTGTGACTGGGTAGTTAAGTCGGATTTATCTATATAAGTGGGGAATGTATCTGCGCACGGGGTATCTGTTCTCTGATATGAATGTGATGATGATGGTGCAGTGCAGCAACTATTCAGTGTATTTTTTGCTTACTCTGATATTTAGAGTAGTCATGTTTATTGTGTCTGAATTGTTGTTAATGAAGTATGGTGGAGTAGATGGTTATTATTGCTGTGTATGATGTTCATGTGTTGACCTAACCCACAACACATTTGGCGATCCGCTGGGTTAACGTTTATTTTCAAGTAATGATGCATGTCAGAGGGAGACAGGAGAGTAGGAAGAGTGTACTACACAAGGGCTCAAGCACAGGCTGGAAACATTGATCCATTTAACTATGATCATGACAATCAGCAATCACCCGATGCTCAGGGGCAGCAACCTGTAGACCAAGGAGGGGTAGGATCAGGAGCAGCAGGAGAAGAGAGAGTGAGGCAATTTATTGGAGCTTTATTCCTGGCAAGAAGAACCACCAGGAGAAGGATCCAGTTTGACCCACTTCAGGGGGCTACCAGGCAAAGACCTAGGAGACCACCACAACCCATTCCAATGGCTCAACCACCACCCAACCCAAAGGTCAAGGCAGCCAAGTTTAGAGCAGGTAGTAAGGAAGATGCTGACTGTCATGTGGCACAGTTTGAAACTAAGTGGCAGGCAAGTGGCTATCAGGTGATGTATGCTGATGGAGTAAAGATGGAACAGTTTGCTGCCACATTGGAAGGAAAGGCCATGAGTTGGTTCAACCAATATGGCATTGCACATTTTGCTACTTATAATGCTTTGAAGCAGGCATTTCTGCAGAGATTTAGAAAGGAGAAGACTCCGACTGATGTCCTGAGAAAACTCAGAGACATTAAGCAAAATAAGATGCTGGTTGAAGACTATGCACAGAAGTTCAGAATTTTAGTAGAAAGATTGCAGGGGAATGAAAGACCCACTAATGAAATGTTAGCAGGTTATTTTTTGAAAGGATTGAGAAGCAGCTTAAAGGGAGCAGTAGCTAGCATTGATATTGCTGGAGGTCTGGATGACCTTGTTACTGCTGCTGCAAGGGTGGAGAAGAGACTTGGCATGAACAAAGCAAAAGGAAAAGAAGACAGTGACTCAGATTCAGAAGAAGCATTTGAAGACACAGATTCCAGTGGGAACTCAGATTCAGACTCACCATCAGACAGTGATGAGGAAACAGAAAAAAGAAAGAAGAAAAAGAGCAGTAAGAAGAAGAAAGTTAAGCAAAAGTAGAGTATTGAGCAAGATTTGGTAGGCAAACTTAAAAAGTTTGGTTATTCTGTTGTAGCACCTAAAGAAAAAGTGTATTGTCACATTTGTGAAAGGGATGGACATAGTACTGCTAGCTGTTGGTATAATCCAAAGAATAGAGGGCAGACAGCACCTAACATAGGAAGAGGAAGACCAGAAATTGGAGCAAATCAAGCAGTACCATTTAGGGGAAGACCACCATTTCAGAGGGAAAGACCTCCTAGACCTCCTTGGAGAGAGCAGGAGAACAATAATAATAGGAGACCCTGTGTGTACTGTGGTGCACCAGATCACTGGGTAGGTCCCAATTGTGCTTTATGGGTGAAGCATAGGGAAGAAAGGGGAATGCCCATTGTGAGATATAATCAGCCCAATCAACCTGAAAATCAGCAACAGCAGCAACAGCAGCAGCAGCAAAATCAGCCAGCAGCTCAGGCAAATGTAATCTTGTTTGATGTGTTTTCTTAGGATAAGCAGATGCAAGATACTGACCAAGAACAGGAGCATCAAGGGAATGAAGAGGAACATCAATGGGCTTGTGACTTTAACCAATGTGTGCAGGAGGATCATGTTGAAGTTCTAGCAGTGACTAGGTCTAAGGATAAAGCACCTTTGGATTGGAAGGAGCAAAAAGGGGTAAGAGACCAGGTTACAAAAAGGATTGCCAAACACCAGGCAAAGTAGGTGGATATTGAGGATGACCCAAAAGAAAAGGAAGAGCAGAATAAAGGGAGTAAGGAGATGGAAAATAAACAGGATAAGGATTGGTTTGAAATACTTATTAGCTCACCTCTTCAATTATCTTTGGATCAGTTGTTGCAATTGGTTCCAGCTTTCAAAGGCAGATTGTTCAGAAAGCTGCAGAACCTGAATGGACTTGGCACAATGGACAGGCAGTTTTATTCAGCAGCAGCAAATAGAATTGATCCAGCAGATGTGGACTTTGTGGTACCAGTTATTAAAGTACACTTTCTTGGAGAAAATTTTGATGATGTGTTATTGGATGGAGGCTCTGGGGTGAATATTTTACCAGAGGCAGTGTACAAAAGAATGGAGTTGGGAGCTATGGCTCCAGCACCTTTTCAGGTGAAAATGGCAGACCAATCTAGGGTACAACCTTTGGGAATTCTCAAAGCACAGGAAATTCAGGTGTCAGGATTATCCTTTTTTGTTAATTTTGTGGTACTCAGAATGTCAGACTCAGCAGCTGCATATGAAATGCTATTAGGAAGGCCTTGGTTCAGATTAGCTAAAGTAAGACAGGACTGGGGAGAAAATGTTGTCATATTGAAAAAAGGGAAAAAGAAAGTAACCATACCTATGAGGGGAAGGAAGATGGTTCCATTAAGTGAGAAACCACTGTTTGCTCAGACTATTAATTTTGCTGATGAGGTCACAGATGACCAAGAGGAAGAGTTCTTGAAGGCCAATCCAACTGTTGTACCTGTGTTTGAAGTAGATGTGGAAAGCATGTTACAGCAGGGTAAGAAACAGGATGAGCCAGATACAGGTTTAGCACCAGGACAGACAGTGCAGGGTAAGGAACTGTTACAGTTGGTGGACCAGAAATATGCTATGTCTGATAAGGAACAGATTCAGCAGGAAGAAAAGGAGGCCAGGGATATGGCTGAGAAAATCTATGAAAAGAAGTTTGGGGCATCAAGCAGGGTAGAAAAGGAGGAGCTTCAGGAGCTAAATTTCGGAACAGAGGCAGAACCAAGAATGGTCAGAGTGAGTGCACACATTCAAGGGGAATTTCTGGCACAGCTGTTGCAATTATTGGTTGATTATAAGGATGTGTTTGCTTGGGATTATTCTCAGGTGAGAGGCATTGACCCAGCACTACATCAGCATAGGATTAATTTGAAAGAGGGTGCAAAACCAATTGTGCAGCAAAGATATAGAATGAATCCTAACTTTGCCAAACAGGTGAAGGAGGAGCTTGATAAGCTCCTGGCAGTAGGGTTCATTAAACCTGTACATGAAGTATCATGGTTGTCTCCTATACTGGTTGTGCCAAAGAAAAATGGAGCTTTAAGAGTATGTGTGGATTATAGAAAATTGAATGCAGCAACCATTACTGATCCCTTTCCTATGCCATTTTGTGATGCTGTGTTGGATGCAGTAGCTGGTCATGAAATGTACAGCTTTTTGGATGGATTTTCTGGTTATAATCAGATTAGTGTTGCTGAGTCGGATCAGCATAAAACAGCTTTTATAACTGAATGGGGAGCCTTTGCCTACACAGTGATGAGTTTTGGGTTAACCAATGGACCACCTTCATTTAATTTTGTTGCTCATAAGGTGTTTGAACCTTACTTACAGGACTTTATGAGAGTCTTTGTGGATTATTTCTCAGTGTTTGGAAAGAAGGATAAACATCTGCTACATCTGAAGCTCTGTTTTGAAAGATGCAGACAATTCAGGATGGCTCTGAATCCTTATAAAAGTGTAATTGCTGTGAGGAGTGGAATACTTTTAGGACATGTGGTGTCAGAAGCAGGAATGGCTATAGATGTCAAGAAAATAGAAGCCATTCAAGCAGCACCAGTTCCTACCAATGTTAAAGAGTTAATGAGGTTTGTTGGACAGACAAAGTGGCACTCCAGATATTTGAGGTATTTGTCTAATGTATGCTTGCCATTAACTCAATTAACAAAGAAGGATGTGGCATTTGTATGGGATGAACCTCAGCAGAAATCATTTCAGATGTTGAAGAAAATGATATCAGTAGCACCAATTTTGCAGCCACCTGATTGGTCATTGCCTTTTCATGTGTTTGTTGATGCGTCGGATATAGCAATAGGAGCTGTACTGATGCAGGAGAAGGAGAAGGGATGGTTCAGACCTGTGTACTATGCAAGCAGGGTTCTCACAGGTGCAGAAAGAAACTATCCTGTGACAGAAAGAGAAGCTTTAGGGATGGTATATGCATTGAATAAATTCAGGCATTACTTGTTGGGGAACAAGATAGTTTTTCATGTTGATCATCAGGCCTTGTTGTATTTGATCAAGAAGCCACTTATTACTGGAAGGCTTGCAAGATGGATGTTGTTATTGCAGGAGTTTGACTTTCAGATTGAGCATACTCCGGGGAAGGAGCATGTAATTGCAGATTATCTAAGCAGGATTGAAACAGGTGAAGCACCTACTGGGGTAGATGATGCACTTCCTGATGCTCAGCTGTTTGATGTGCAGACTGCTGTGACTGAGTCTTGGTATGATCAATTGCTGATGTTTTTGAATGATGGAACTATACCAAGGGAGTTCAATGCTGATCAGAGAAGAAAATTTGCACTGAAAACCAGACCCTATTTAGTTATTGCAGGGGCACTATATAAGAAAGGCATTGATCAAGTGATAAGAAGATGTGTACCAGAATTTGAGCAAAGTGCAGTCTTGCAGGAAGCACATTCAGGCACAGTAGGAGGGCATTTCTCTGGAGATACTACAGGGAAGAAGATTTTGCAGGCTGGATTATGGTGGCCTACAGTGTTAAAGGATGCACATGATTATGCCAAAAGATGTGTAATTTGTCAGAAAATAGGTCAACCTGATTCAAACAGGGATAGGATGGGGGATCATCCTATTTTGCCTTTGGAACCTTTTCAAAAGTGGGGTTTGGACTTTGTAGGACCTGTCAAACCAACTTCCAAGAGGGGATGCAGATACATTTTAGTGGCTACAGATTATTGTACTAAGTGGGTAGAAGCAGTAGCATTGAAGGATAATAAAGCTTCAAGTGTGGCCAGATTTCTTTATCATAACATTATGACCAGGTTTGGGTGTCCAGTGGAGCTGGTAAGTGATAGAGGAACTCATTTTCTGAATGAAGTAATTTCAGAGCTAACAAGGACACATATGATTATGCACAAGAAGTCTACAGCATATCATCCACAGGCTAATGGTCAGGCTGAGAGCTCTAACAAAACACTGGTAAGGATTTTGAAAAAGATTGTGACAGAGAATCAGAAGGATTGGGATGATAAGTTGGATTCTGCCTTATGGTCCTTTAGAACAGCTTTCAAAGTCACTACTGGTATGACACCATTCAAGCTGGTGTATGGGCTGGAAGCTATGGTTCCTATGGAGTTTGTGGTACCAAGTTTAAGAGTCTCAGCAGAGAAGCAGTCTCCAAAGTTGTCAGTACTACACAGGAACAAATATCTGATGCAGCTGGAGGAGGATAGGTTGGTAAGCTCTTACATTACTGAAGTCATACAAAGAAGAAGACAAGCATGGGTGACCAAGAATGTGAAGTTCAAGATCTTTCAGGTTGGAGATTGGGTAATGTTGTACAACTCTAAGCTGGGACCACATCCTGGTAAATTGTCATTGAGATATCAGGGACCATATCAGATTGTGCAGGATAAAGGACAAGGGACATTCATCATAGCTGATGTGTTTGGTACAAGAGTGGAAAAGGCAGTTAATGGTTTCAGGCTGAAGAAATTTTAGGGAAAGCCACCTCATTTGGACTGGCCAAGTGTAGCCTGCATAACTGTAATACCCTTACAGCCAGGAGATTCAGAATCAGCAAAAGGAAAAGGAAAAATGCTGGTTTGCATGGATTTGAGGAGGTCTTTTCATAGTATCCCATATAATTCACGGGTTGGAGGAAGTAGGCAGTTCCAAAGTGCACATCCGATTCAACATTGCAGATGTTGGAAGAGTACCTGTGTCGGAACTGACCAAGTCGGAATTTTTAATAAGAAATTATTAGGCCGGACTAATAACTTCGGGGAGTGTGCTGAAAAGAAGTTTCGTAGCACTTCAAGGATACTGGGTGGAGATATGTGTGCATGGTGTAGCGAGTATAATCATACATGCAACAAAAGTTTAGTACACATGCAGCAGCGCGGAGCATTCGGGTTTTCGCTTGAAGAAGCTTTATTCAGTCCTGCCATGCCGAAAGCAAAGCAATTGATGGCCATGCAACCACAGCCTGATGAGGAGCAGACCGAAGGTTCGGGGCGACGTTTGAGAAGCAAAGCTTTGCCTATGCGGCTTGACGTTAGCAGTGCAGACGAAAATAGTGACTCTGCAGAAGAGGAAACGCCAATGCCGACTCCTGTGTCAGAAGGTAAGGTGATGCAAACATTAATGGACCCTTTTATGGATTTCAAAGTTGACATAGATTGTCAGGCATAGCGCAACGCCATATGGTTGCAGCAGGTAGGATTGTATGAGTTTTCCATTCTGCCTTGGGAAGAATGTAAAAACAATGTATATGCAAAGTCTCAGTTGGAAATACTTAGGAAGACTAAGGGGAGAGTGTCACCGCATGTGGTACTCAATGTGGAGTTGGTGTCTGAGGTGTTCAAGCTGCCTTTGCATCCTAATACACCTATTCCAAAGTGTTCAGAGGAAGCACTGAAAAAGAAGTTTGGTCCAAGAGAAGGAGGCAGGCAGTATTACATGTTAAAGAATGTGGCATATGCTAGGAGAGAGTAGCTTAAGTGGTACTTGGAGAGGCTATGCTTTATTGTGAAGTTTGATTATATGTCAAAAGAAAACTTTGCACCATTAAGCTATGCAGAGCAGGGAGGAGAAGTGAGCTGGGCTCACTGGGTGTATGAAAAGCTGGCAGCAGAGATTCATTCTTCAGATAAGAGGAAGACACAGGCAAATAGTAGGTTATGTGGTTACTTGTCAGCATTGTTTTTTTTTGCACAGAGAGTACAGAATGGTGAAGCAAGGTGGCCTGTGAAAGCAGAAAAACTGGTGCAGGAGAAGCAGCAGCCAGTTCAGATTGAGCATCCCATCATGGTGCATTCTGAAAAGACAGGATTTGTGAAGTTTAATGCTAAGCATATGGAGGCTTATGAGGATTTGGTGAAAGCCAAATATACTCCAGGAGAGGCCTTTGAAGAAATCACAGCAAAAATGCAGTTTGCAGAATTTGGCACCATGGATGTTGATTCACCAATGCAGGTAAAAGCAGAGGAAACACCAATAAGGCTTGGTAAGGCTTTCACATTATCCAACAAGAGGAAGAAGTCTGAACCAGTCAGCAGAGTGTTTTCTAGATTAGATTTCAGTACTGAGGAAGTCTCTGGAGTATCAGTAGATACTGGGAAATTGGACAGTGATAAAGTAGTTCAGATGCTGCAGTAGGTGCAGGAATTTGTGAGGCAGCAGAATAATATGCTGAAGGTTCAGAGTATGCAAGCTGAAAGGAATGCAGAAAAATTGATGGAGTTTAAAGGACAGGTGTCACAGGTGAAATAGTTTGAAGAGCAGATAGCTATGATGAAAGTAAAGTATGAGCAGGATATGGAGGAAACAGTGGGGAAACAGAAGATGGAGTTAGCAAAAGTGAAGAGATCATTGGGGGAGTTTAAGCAATGGACTGAGAAAGTGGAGGCAGTGGTTGCTTTGGAATTGGAAGACATGGAAAAGAGGAATGCAGAGTTACAGGTCACTGTGGAGATGCAGAGGTTGAGATTGGAACCTTTGCAGATATTAGAGCAACAGATGTTGGCACAAGAGGAAATTAGCTTGAGTGCAGTATTAATGAAAGAAGGAGAAGTGTCTATTCTCAAGCAGTAGTTAGCTTTGGTTGCACAGGAGATGTGGCAAAAGACCAAGGAAAGAATGAGATTTGTCATTAAGTATCCATATGAGGTGTTAAAGGCAGGGTTAGTGCATGAGGTAGAAGCACAATTGTTGAAGGAAGTGGAGGAATTGCAAAAGGAGAGAGACTGTTTGAAGCAGCAGGTTCAGCAGATGGAAGAGAATAAGAGACAGCAGCTTGCAGAGTCAGAAAAGAAAGAGGAGAATTTTACTAATAGTTTTTTGATGCAGGATGTAGCTGAGGAGAAAGTGGCAGAAGAGCAGATCGATACTGAGATTGCAGATAGAGCACAAGAGGTGGAAATGGGAAAAGATGATGCAGCAGAATCAGATGCAGTAAAGGAAGCAGAGCTGGTGGATCATAAAGTGAGTACTGAGGACCAGAGTAAGGAAGAAGCTGTGCAGCAGAGGGTGGATTTCTGATCAAGGGATATGTGGATCCGGGTCAGATTTCTGCGAAATCTACCACCGGGGCGTGCCATGTGTTGAGAGGCACATGTCAGAAACTGACTCTGAATAGCTAAGTCGGATTTTGACTTATCGGATATTTACTGAGCTGTATTTTGCTAAGTCGGATGTAACTGTATTTCAGTTGCAGTCTGCTGAATGTCTTGTGACTGGGTAGTTAAGTCGGATTTATCTATATAAGTGGGGAATGTATCTGCGCACGGGGTATCTGTTCTCTGATATGAATGTGATGATGATGGTGCAGTGCAGCAACTATTCAGTGTATTTTCTGCTTACTCTGATATTTAGAGTAGTCATGTTTACTGTGTCTAAATTGTTGTTAATGAAGTATGGTGGAGTAGATGGTTATTATTGCTGTGTATGATGTTCATGTGTTGACCTAACCCACAACAATCATATATGCAATAATAGAGATTTTCATTGACTTATCAAAAGCAAGTGTATTTACTAGGGAGATGGTGTTCCCTGAACCATTAGCATCTATGTACATGCTCTTTTCCCTGTAGGTGAAATAGATTCTCCTTTTAGGGAACTTCATGTTTGCAGCTTGTGCGGTTGAACCATGGTGCCCCGAGGATAACATCCTCATGTTAGAGAGGAGAGATAATAAAAAGTCTTCTTAGTCAACGTAGCTTTGGACATGAAGCCTCAACTTACCAATCAAGGGAGTAATGGAGTCTTGCTATCCCTTGAAATCTCCATCGGCACAGTTACAATATCTCCCATCGCAAAAGCTTGAATGCCCAACTTAGTGGCCAACTCCATTGATATGAAGTTGTGAGTAGAGCCACGATCAAAGAGAACAAGGGCATCATGCTCCCTTACTTTTCCCCAAGAATAGGAGAGGTATGTGAATTTGCAATGAGTATCCTCTTCTGGGGCTTCAACCATGGAAGCCCTAGGAGTGTCATTGAGTACATTTCTTTTGGGGCAAGAACGATAACCATGTCCTTGATCCCCACACTTAAAGCATTTATGGTCTTTTTGAAAGGCCTCTAATTCTTTGAAAGAGATCTTATTTTTACCTTTGTAAGCTCCTTTCTTCTTGGCCTTTTCGTTGTTGGTGTTGGTGTTGCCTTGGGAAGAGTTTTGACCATTTCTCTTCCTTTTAGCTTCATTTTAATCCTTGTTTTTCATGGCTTGAAATTTCTTATCACCCCTTGTTGGAAATTGATCCTTGAAGCAGCATAGTGTGGTGGATGGCTTCGGTGATAGTGCTAGGCCATTGTGAGTTGACATACTTGGACATTTCTTCAGTTAATACCGCATAAAATTGTTTCTTTTTCTTGGAGAAGTCTATCCTTTGAAATACTATAGCTTTGAGATGTAAATCCCAAAACTTGTCTACATATTTGTGGATAGACCCGTTGAAGAGCAGTTTCAAGCTCTGCCAATTGGTAAGCACTTTGTCCTTTGCATCTCTTGCAAGGAACTGCTTCATGATGTAAACTAGTAGAGTTTTCCATGTCTTTGGGGCTTTGCCGTTTCCATGAAGGCTAGCTCATCATCGACGAGCATATTTTTGGAAGTGCATAGCTACATGGTGTAGCTTAGAGGACTCTGTGAAGCCCTCGTCTCCAAAGGCCTCATCAAATTGTTGGATGAAGGCCAATACTTTGTATGTGGCACCAAAGGTGCCATTATAGGTGAGAAAAGAGATATTATTTCCTTCCTCTTTGAACTTCTTGAGATTTTTTGATCTTTGCCATGCAGGGTATAATTTGCAATGTCCTCCCCTCTTGTATTCTCTAGGAGAATACCCATAGATTTTCTCAAAAGAGGAGAAAGGTGAAGAAGAAGGAGAAGAGGGTAACCTCTTTCTTGTCTTTTTCTTCCTTTGTTTCCTATCTTCCCTTTTGGAGTGATAAGGAGAAGGACTATAGGTTGACTGTTTCCTCTTGGGAGGAGTTGAAAATAGTCTAGATTTCCGTGCTTATGGAGCCACATCTTTAGAGGAACTTAGGAATTCACTTCTTTCTCGTTCTTTGGATTCCTCCTCTCTTATGGGAGAGAGCCTTCTTTCGGGATTCTCATCAAGAGGCCTCCTAAACTCTCTCTCCTCTTAGAGAGGAAGGAAAACCCCATAAGCACGAAGTTGTGGGGTAGCTTTGGCTTGCAAAATAGTGTTGCCCATAGCTTGATGCAACCTAGTAACAAGATAATTGATAAACATGGGGGCATCATCATTAGCACCTTCATGTGCAAAATCAAAGTTAACAATATTCATTCTACTCTCTTGGTTATTGTCAGCCATGCTAATTATACTTATGTGTTTACTTAGTGTATCCTTTGGCAATTCAAAACCTTAGTTGCTACTCCTCTTCCCCTTTGATAATAAGCACTTAAGTATCTACACCCACGGCTCGAATTGGTTAATTATTGAGAGTAGTGGGGTGGGTCTAACATAGCAAAATTGTCAAGGGATAGCTCCTTTTGGACTTATTATGGCTCAATAATGATAAAGCCGTAGGCAAGTCTTAAAAACCCCATTATTAAGACCAAAGCTCTCGAGGTGTGTACCATATCCCACATAGTGGGCTCAACAAAACCAATAATAGATCCCTGTTCCACTTACCCTAATATAATTAACAAAATCAACCATTAATAGGCTACTTAAGGGCCTCTCTTCTTAAGCAAGAAAAGAGAAACCAAACGCTCTGATACCAATGTAATGGAAATGGCCTATGAACTTTGAGAATAGCGGAATTACAATAATTAGAGTGAGAATTTTTGCGAGATTACTTTGAAAACATAGAGGGTAAACTTAATTGATGGTAGCAACATGAACATAGTACTTAATTAACTTGGCACGAACAATACTTTTACAAGAGAGAGAGTATTTGAGAACATGACAATAGTTGAAGACCGGATTCACTTGGAGCCGGTCCCCCCTTCAAAAGGAGTTGTATTATAGCTTCTCCCATCAAGAGACACTTGGTACAATACAATTTTTGTGTTCTTTATGATCTTGGTGATGCTGTGAAGATGAAAAGCTTCATGCATCACGATCATAACATAAAGTGTTCAAAAAGCATTAACTATCCAAGCCTCAGTCTCAAGGCCTCAAACACCTTCGAAGGTGGAGAGAGCTAGCGGGGAATGAGGGTAGGGAAGAGGAAGAAGAATCATTTATACAAGAAAGAAATAGTTCCTCACTTATCATCACTCTTCTTGCTTAGTATAGCATAATAGCATAGTAATGAAGATGAATAAGATGGCAAGCTTAAGCATTGAAGCATGGCTCTTGGTTGGATTTGCATTCCATAGCCAAGATTGTTGGTGTAGGCTCTTCACTAATCAACAAGCTCGGAGAAGGAGATGGAGCTCTTGTACTTTGCATTCCACACAATGAGAGAATGTGTTTATGTGTGTTAGAGTGTGTGTGGGAGAGTATACCCACCTCTCTCTCTCTCTCTAGTATATTTAATTATATCATTTGGACATGTGTCCTCTTTTTCCTCTTTGAGAGAAAGAGCTTAATATTTATTTTTATGCATCTAAATTTTCATTGAACCCCTATAAAGCCTATCCAATAAGATACAAGCACATCATGAGGGCCACATGTGGAGGATTTTGACATGTGTCTTTTATGCTTCTTAAGTCATTTGGTTTGAATTGAACACTTCAAGCACTTAGTCAATTAAGCATGGAAGCCATTTATGCCTCTTGAGAGTTTATCTTTGATTTGAACACTTCAAGAACCTTAGTCATTTAAACATAAAATCTCCTTAATCTTTTGACAAGGTTCCCACAAACACTTTAAGCACTTTAGTTAGCAATCCAACAAGCACCTCATGCTTGGGTACGATTCCCACCTCAAGGTCAGCCCTAGCTTGCCTAAGGTCAAAGGATTTTTTAACACTAAATTTTGGAGGTCTTTCATGAAGCTAACCCTAAGGTCTTTTAAGCTCCATTAGATGCAAGTTTATCTTTGATAGTCTATCTCCTTTTGGACCCCTATTGATATGTAACCATCTCTTGTCTTGGTCCCGTGTTGAGGTAAATCTAGAGGCAATTATTCCACATCGCTCGTTGGCAAACCGTCTCTTTTTGGACCCCTATTGAGATGCAACCATTTCTCCTTTTGTTCCGCTCTTGAGATAGGTCTAGAAGCACATATCTATATCCTAACTCTTGTTCCCCTTTTATCTTCCCATATTAAATGATCAATTTAATATGAGAAAATCATTTGGTAAAGTTATATATTATCTTTTATGACAATGTACATCAAAATAGAAAGGAGAAAAACCTAACTTATTGCCTTTATAAGTATACTATAACTATGAATACACTTTGCAAGACACAAAAAATTTGTTTGCTCTACTGGTTTTAAATTCTCCATTATAGTTAAAATTCAAGATTATCCTTGATTGTCCTTTCCAAAAAAAAATTATTAGTATACCTATTTGCAAAAATAAAAAGATGCTATAAACTTTAAAGGGAAATTATAGGCCTTGAAAAAATCTCATTAAAAAAGATAAAATGTTATAAGCAAAAAGTGTTGGAATTAGAGTTGCAAGAAGGCACACATAGCTTGGAGAAGACGAAGGAAGCTCAAGGCACACAACACAGAGTATTTTACTTAGTGTTGAATGGAAAGATTAGTTAGCCCTAGAGTGATGGACATATACACAATGCACGGAGGGAAAACCTCCTAGTGAGGGAAAAAATGCCTCAGGGGTCCTAAATGTGTTCACACAAATCACTATCACATGTATATGGTAAAAAATTCCCCCTAGGAGTGATGCGGTGAACAAGAGCTGGCATCTAGAGTAGAGTGAACTGACATGCCCTGTGAGGACATGATCATTCCACAAAGGGGAGTCAGCCCAAAGATTTGTGAAAAGATTCGAATTTCTCATGAGACAATCCTTTATGAAAAGATCTGTAAGGTTTTCCTGTGTTGGCACATAAGCCTGTGAGCTTACATTATTGTCTCTAGTATATGACAACAAGGGTTGAACATAATATTCCATAAACACAACATCTCGTGAGACAAGGATACGCTTTGTTTGTGGATGATATAACCTGTAACCTTTGCTTTTGGCACTATAACCAACAAAAATAAATTTGACAGCCTTATCATCCAATTTCTTGCACTGTGTTTGTGGCACCAAAGAATGTGTTTGTGTTTGTGGCACCAAAGAATATGCCAAACAACCAAAAAAACGCATATGCTCAATAGAAGTCTTTCTATCATGCCATGCTTGATATGGAGTCATAGACTGCAAAGCTTTCGTAGGACACCTGCTTAGTACATAAGTGGCACACATGATGGTCTCAAGTAAAAAAGAATGCGGTAAAGCTTGACTCTTGACCATACATCATGCTATTTCCATAAGTGACTTCTTTTTCCTCTTAGCAACCCCATTTTGTTGAGGCTTATAAGGAACTGTATATTGGTGTTTTATCTCACGGCTAGCCATAAATGCATTAAACTCATGAGACATATAAGGCTTCCCCTCTCGATCGGAACGGAGGGTGCCCATAGTACATTTTGAGACATTTTTAGCCATAGCCAAAAATTGTTTGAAGCATATAAATACTATGAACTTTGCTTTAAGCGGATATACACATGCATTCCTGGAGGAATCATCAATGAAAGTCACAAAATAAAGGTAATTTCCCAAGGACAAACTTTACATGGGCCCACAAACATCACTATATGCACAAGATGCAACCTACATGTGGCCCTAACTGAACCATCCTTTGGAAACTTTGAACGTTGCATCTTACCAAAATACAACCTTCACAAACATGTTTGATAGGTTCTTTAAGAGGCGTCAAAGAAGCAACCATATCAGATTTCTGCAAACGCAGCAAACTGACAAAATTCAAATGTCCAAAATGTGCATGCCAAAGTTTTGCATCTGAAATATCCTTAGAATCCACAATTGAATTTGCAAAATTTTTTCCACACTTGTCATACAAAGTGATCTTATAAAGCCCATGCCATAAAATTCTAGATGCAACTATTTTCTCACCAGAACTAAGATCATGAATTGTACATCTATCATCCACAAACTTGACTACAAGTCCAAGTCTAAAAAGTGTAGATACAAACAAAAGATTCTTCTTGATCCTAGGTACATAAAGTGCATCAACAAGTGTGAAAGAATTGCCATTTGCAGCAGTAAGCATAATTTTGCCAACTCTTTGAATTGGATAAGAGGCTTGTTGGCACAAGTAACTGAATTCCCATGAGGGACATACGCAAGAGAGGTGAACAAATCACGATGTGAGGTAATGTGCTTTGTAGCACCACTATCAAAATACCACACGTGTGAATCTGTAGCATCTGCTGACATGCATGCATCATGGACAACAAGATTATAGGTACACTCTGCACTAAAAGCCCATTTCACATGAACATAAGAATCGTAGTCTCCTTTCATAGAAGACTCAACAATAGCTGCATTTGTAGTGGAACCAACATTAGTAGTGGAACCAGCCTCTTTATTCTTATCCTCTTTGGCCTTCAACTTAAGACACTGCTTGATCAAGTGATCATTAGCTTTACAATAATGGCAATGCATCTTCTTTTTGCCCTTATCACTAGAATTTCTAGACAAATTTCTACCAATAGAAGCATTAAGAACATGTCATTTTCCACTCGCAAAAGAACCATGAGAAGTCACTGCATTGCTGTTACCACCTATTGCACGATGTCTAATCTTGTTTTTTCTGGAAAGTGACTCTTGCAACAACAATGTGCACAATGCATCAAACTTGACAACTCCAAGATTTCCTTGGGTCATAAGTCTCCAAGTACTAGCAAAAGTTTGGTACCAATCTGGCAAGGCATCAAGAACAATGTGCACAAGGGAACTTTTTGAAATGATTTTACCTACAAAAATAAGTTGCTCATTCCTATTTTTCTACACCAGCAAGGAAAGTGTCCATATCATCTTCCTTATGCATAATCTTCAACTCCAGCTCTTTACACATAAATGCAATTTTTGCCTCAACCAGACTTGCATAAAGACCAGCAAAAATATCCCAAGCCTATTTTGCAGATTTCATGAACGAATGTGAGGAGTAATAGTGTGCTTCACAGATAATGCAATCAATGCATGAGCCTACGCATCTTTTACATCCCAACAACAAGCTTGCTCAACTATAGGCAAAACAACTCTAACAACAAAAATCCTTGCAACAAGACCTGCAACATCCTCAACATCTCTTGTATCCTCAAAACCAGGATGTACATCAATGCCCTGCACACTGTTCCAAACGCCCTTTGACACAAGAACATGTTGCATCAAATAAGCCCACATAGGATTCTATCTTTTGCAACAAACATCTTGAATGTAAGGTTTCCAGTTTTTGAAACCTTAGAAATTGTACAAAGCCTAATCAAATTAACTTGGTTGTTAAGAAAACACTATAGAATGATCCAACTATGGCAAATATTGGTATTTTTGGAACCGTAACCAGAGCTTTACTATGGTTAGAATTTTTCAGAACAGAATTTCGATAAAATCTGGAAAAGTTACGAGCTCTGAAAGGTTACACTATGAATTTAATTAGTTAAGTAAAATTGAATGGTTTCGGTAATTATTACTGCTAAAGACTCTTTATCCTAAGGTTCTAGAAATTGCAGATATTTCCAAAATTAATCATTAAAAGTCAACAAACTAGTAGAAAATCGATTCTGTGTATCGGGGGGACTGTGTGGGGTAATGATGAACTTTCCTAGACTAGATTTAGCAGCAGGGGACGTTTTTGAAGCTGTAGGGTTGCTTGGGATGCAAGTTACTGCCATTTGCCAGCCTATGAGTGCCCATAAACCTATAAATATGACCCCTTGCTTCACAATTTCAGACAGACTTGGAGCCTTAATACATTCTCTCTCATCTAAAGAGACCTCTATGCAAAAATCACTAGAGAGCAAAGCTCTAGTTGGTTAATCAATGATAATTAGCACTAACCTTTTTTAAATAATAAAACTAAGTTTAATCTTTGCTGATTATCGTGATTAAGTTTAATGATACTAAGCTAATTAATTATTATATCATATTAGGGCTAAAATTACTCATTTTAACCATAAATTATGATAATTATACTAATTAAATTTAGATTAAGATGAGATAATTATCAAAGATCTATTAGACTATCATTATGCTAGGAATATTATCTTGTAATTTTATAATTATTTAAGAAGAATTACACTATTTCTAAGAGAAAAGTAAAGGGAAAAATAATCAAATTAATCCAAAATAATTTGAGATAATTATTAGAGGTAAATCATATCTTATGGAACCTATGATAATTATCTTAACCTCAGATAATTAGTTTAACTAATTATCTCAGTAAAATTACACTAATTTTAGGAAAAAATAAAAGGGGAAAAATAACAAACTAATCCAAAATGTTTTGAGATAATTATTGTAGGTAAATCACATGTTATGGAACGGGTGATAGTTATCTTTATCTTAGATAATTAGTTTACCTAATTATCTCAGCAAAGTTACAATGTTTTTAGGAGAAAATAAAAGGGGAAAAATAGTAAACTAATCCAAAATGCTTTGAGATAATTATCAGAGGATAAAAACATCTTTTAAAACCCGTGATAATTATCTTAACCTTAGATAATTAGTCTAACTAATATCTCAACAGAATTACATCATTTTTAGGAAAAAATACAAAGGGGAAAATAGCAAACTAATCCAAAATGCTTTGAGATAATTACCAGAGATTAAACACATGCTATGGAGCTTGTGATAATTATTTTACCCTCAGATAATTAATTTAACTAATTATCTCAGCAAAATTACACTGTTTTTAAGGGAGAAAATAGTAAACTGATCCAAAATGCTTTGAGACAAGTATTAGAGAACAAATATATCTTAGGAAACCTTGAAAATTATCTTAACCTCAAATAAATAGTTTAACTAATTATCTAATTAGGAAAACACTGTTTTGAAGAAAAAAGTAATGGGGGAAAATAGTAAATTAAACTAAAAAGATTTGAGATAATTATCAAAGGTAAATCACATCTTAACAAACGGGTGATAATTATCTTTATCATAGATAATTAGTTTAGCTAATTATCTTAGTAGAAAAACACTATTTTGAGGGTAAATTAAAGATAAAAATTAGTAACTCATGTGATATGATTACATGTTATTTATCAAAGTTAGATTATAGAATAAAGAAGCTGTGATAATTATGTCAATGTTAGAAAAGTAGTATAGATATTTATCTAAGTCAAAGTTTACTAATTCTAGCTGAAATTTAAAGAGGAAAATTAATAATTCATGCTATATGATTACATGCTATTTATTAGAGCTAGATTACATGATGAAAAGGCCATGATAGTTATATCTCGGGTAGAAAATTAGTATAGATATTTAGTTTAGTCAAATTATACTATTCTAGCTAGAAACTAAAGGGGGAAATTAGTAAATCATGTTATATAATTACAAGCTTTTTAGGAGAGTTAGATTACATGATAAAGAGACCGTGATAATTATGTCAAGGTTAGAAAATTAGTATAGACATTTATCTAAGTCAAACTATACTAATTTTAGCTGAAAATTAAAGATGGAAATTAGATAATTGAGTTGAAAAATTAAAAGATGATTACCAAAGGTCACAAATGTCCTTATCTCCGTATGATAATTATACTATAATTAATTAGTGAATTTAGAAAATTATAATTGACCAAGTTCTATTTTTAGAAAAAGATTAATTAAAATAAATAGACTTTGCGATCAAAAGTTTTTAGGAAAATTATAGTAAGTGTAAAACTATGATATAAAGTGGAGGAAATGAATTCTTTGAGAGAAAATAAATAGAATAAATGTTAAGCTCAAAATAAACAGATTCCAAGCTTAAAATTCGATGGGAAAATTAGGAAAAAGATATACAAAATTATAAAAAAATTAGGATACCTTAGAAAACCCTTAGGGAAGCTGTGGAAAAATTTATCATGTCTATATAGGAAAATAAGAAATTACTAGGTCAAGAATTTACCAATTAGGATTATAAATTTAACGTAGATTTTGGTAAAATTGGATACAAAGGTTACGTTTAGCTTTTGGATAATTTACCTAATGATTATACGTCTTTTTTATAAAGATAAGAAGTTATGGAACCTAAAAGGACCCCAACAAATCCTACATTTGATGATGAGGACGTAGCTCCAAAACGAACTAGAGCGTCGCACGACAACGAAGCCGGGCCTAGTAGTAGGCCTATGGAGGAGAGTCTTCAGGCGTCAGCGCAGCAGCAGATGGCCAATCAATCCCAGGTGGATTTCCCATAATTCAATTAAGTCTTTAAATAGTTTAAGTTCTTTTATAAGTTAGCATTGCATACGTAAGGAGTGAGTAAGAATTAGAAAATGAATAACTGACAAAAAACGGAAGGTAACTTCCAACGTGCATTGTTTATAATGTAGCAAAGAATTGTTTGGGTTAAAATTGGTTGAATTAGGAAAGGTACGATTGATCATCCTTAAGACAGCTTGTCTCAAGACACCTCCGACTCCTTGGTATATTTTGATGATAATGATGGCTTTCCAGCCACGGATAAGTCAGTTACCCCCATGAACGTTGAGTTTCTACTCCGTGTCATGTCTTGATGTTTCTACATAAGTTAGGATACCGTTTTTTATCCTAGGGGAGCCACCCGGTTGTATGGGCAACTGGTTTGGTGTATAGGCACCCGGAACCTTGGGTGGGGGTTTATCAACTCCGGATTGTGAATAAGAAATGGGTGTCGTTTTTTCACCCTTAGGTGATCTTGAGACAAGAAGAGTACTGGTCATGGTTATTATGGACAATGTTTTGATTGACAGTACCTTGTCTTAAGTTTAAAGATTCTGTTTGCTAAAAGAATTTTTTCAATATTGTTTTCAAGGGCTGTTTTAATAAAATCCTGTTATGAAGGATAAAAGGAATCATTATTTTAATTGTGATAAGAACATGGTAGTAATTAAATAACAAAATAATCATGTGTGAGTGTAGGGTGGTAAGTGGAGATTGACTAAGGTTTCAATCATGGACGGGTGGACCTGATTAGTCAGGTCACTATCCATCCCCGCGCACTAAAAACGTTTGGAAAACTTCTTCACTTAGAAGACGAGTCCACCAGTGGCTGGGCCCTCACATATGTTAGGGAAAAAAAAGCGTTGGTTGAGGATACCTTAGTCAAATTTGTGGAAGTTATAGGGCCAAAATAGTTTTTTTGGACTTTTAATACATTGTCCCGTTTCTGCTGCGAGACAGAACTAGGTCTTCTTCTAAGGCTATAAAACCCAGCCATTGTTAATGGTAAAGGTGTAATCCTTGGATTTTTCTTGTTTAGAGACTCTGATTTTTATCAGACTTAGAGACCTGTCAAGGATCCCATCCCGATTTTGATATTGGTGGGTTGGGGATCTCACATTGAACACATTTGTGTTGTTGTCGCCTAGGATAAATGCTGCAGCTAATGTGAAAACTGCCCGAAAAGAGGAGAAACCAAGCAAGAACAACACGTGTTATATAGCACAAACCGTAGTAGAAGACTATAACGGATCTGTTGTGCAAAAAATGGCACTGAAATTTGTTTTGTACAAAAAGTAGGCATGTGATGTAGCTGCTGGCAACTAAGCCCGAGAGGATGCAACCTGCTTTGATACCAATTGTTGTAATTAGGGTTGCAAAAAAACACACACAACTTGGAGAAGATGAAGGAAGCTAAAGGTGCACAACAAAGAGTGTTTTACTTAGTGTTCAATGGAAAGATAAGTTAGCCCTAGAGTGATGGGCGTATATACAATGCACGGGGGACAAAATCTCCTAGTGAGGAAAAAAATGCCCCGACGGTTCGAAGTGTGTTTACACAATCACTACCACATGTATATGGTAACAAAAAGTACAACAATAAAGTATATAGACTTATGATTTAAAGGATAGTTCTTATGGTAAAGTACAATCCCATCGATTGTGGAGGTAAATTACAAAAGTTTCTCTTAGAAAACAACGACTTCCTTTGATAAATTATGCTTTGCGCCTCACACATCATTTGGCATTCCATGGAAAATGATTTCCTTTTGTTTTCTTGAAAGAGCGATCTTTTTATTTTTGCAAAAGTCACAATTGTGAGTGAATTATATTGATCATCCCAAAAAATTACAAGATCTTGCCATGCTCGTGCTGAGCCATGACATCATCCAGAGACCATAATTACATTGTCTATCTTGGGATCTTATCATGTTCTTCGAATATCTTCTATTTTCCAATGGCCAAGGTTTTCCCGCTTCCTACGCATTCCATCTACTGTCAACAAGGCACAAGTAGTCCTAGACCAATCCTCCGAGTTTTGCTTGTGCTCGAGCATCCATATTAGCACTTTTCTTTCTTGTATAATTTCTACAAACTTGCCACTTCAAAACCTCCTTCAAACACACAGCGGTTCCTTGTCTGCCATACATTATGTAAGAAGAAGTACCTGACGATTTGAGGAATGATGAGGAGGGCAGGACTACCTGAAATATTACCTTCAAGGAATAAATCAGTCTTAAAAAAACCAATTTTTCATGTTCTTTGGACCCACTTGCATATTTTCCCTGCGAGGCCTTCGATAGTTGGGCATTCCATGAATAGGTGGGCCAGATCTTCACTAGCCAACCTGCACCCCAAGCATCCATCTGTCCCAATCCCTCTCTCCTGAATCTTCACCCCCCGTCGGTAGAGCACCCCAAATTACCTTCCATAAAAATACCTTCATGTGCTACGGAACCTTTGGCTTCCAGATGTTCTCTATTACTTGCTCCCACCTTTCCTTCAACCATTTTTCTTCCATATCTTGTTAAGGGGACTAGACCAATTCTTCTTATGCATCATTGTATGATAAATTCCTTTAGGATGGGGTTTCCATAAGAGACTTCTTTTGGGCCATTTCCAAGCATTCCAATCAAGCTCCGAATCACAGATCAGCATCACTACATTGTCAAGCTCTTTCATTACTTTGTTGAGAAGCAAGACCTCCAAGATATTAAGTCGGTACTGGGTAACCAAAATGTCAATGGTTTTCCAGCTCTTGCTGTCACTGTCCCAAAAGTGCTCAAGTCGAGTCAGACTCTTATTATTTAGATTCCCGGCTGTTTCTATCCAATAGGGATTTTGTGGCGGATCTACAACATTGGAAAGCTAGGGGGACCTATGCAAAATGGAGTTATTGAAGTATCTAATTTCTCCCCCCCACTTTAAGACCCTTGTTGCTCTGTTGCATTTTCTTACCAATTCCCCTGAGCCGCCCCCAGTCTTAGGGTAGATCACGTCAGGCCTGATAGTTTGTCATGAACCTCTACCCAGCTCCACTTTCCACCTTTTGAACCAAGTTTAACTGCTTTTATCATATCTCTGTTCATAGTAGCCCAATCTTGATCCTGTTTAGCCAAGGAGACAACAAATTTGGTGCAGCAAGCTTCTGCATGGGCCACAGGGTTGAGAATTTTGAGGCCTCCTTGATTCACCGGTCAAGTGACTAATTCCCAACTAGCCCATTGCCATGGTCTGGAGGATTTTGTGTTGTTTTTCCATAGAAACATTTTTACTGGTTTTAAGAACTCTTTCCAGTGACATTTAGCCATCTTGAGAAGCGAGCTAGTGAAGGCAGTCTAAGGGAGCATAAAGGCATTAATCACTTTCACCCAACTTGGGAATGAAATGAGAGTGTGTCTCATGTGGGTGTATCGCCCATTCGTGTTGGCATAATGTCTCATTACAGACGTAGGGGGAGAGAGCATCTGGAGTTTCTACGGCCTTGCGACACATCAATTTTTGCAATGTGAAGCCCCCCTCTTTTATGAGCAACTAGTTCAAGCCCAAAGCAAAACACACATACACAAACACACCCCTATACAATCTGGCGCTCGTAGCAGAGAGAGGGAGATGTGTGGAAACAAAACAAGACAGAGAGAAATTTTTTAAAATTCTCAAATCCCATTGTAACTAGACGCCTCCACTGGCAGCTAGAATCTAAGACCCTTTGCTTTTACTTCTATTTCAAAATTTCCAAAACACCCCATGTTCCCAAAATTTGTAGCTTTTCATAAGAAGATTGATTGTCTATCAATACAAGGTCCAAGTTTTTTTGTTTTCCTTTTCCAAAGGGAGGTATCTTGTGAGATACCATCTATTTCAAACATTGGTACTACCTTTTGCCTTATGTCAAGATGATGATTTGTTTGAATGCTATCTCTTGGTTTGAATGCTATCTCTTGGTTCTCTAAATAGAAGCGTGCTAGGATACCTTTTGGATTTTACATTTTTTGTTGCTCAAATTAAGGAGTAGGTCAATACAAATTTGAACAAGGTGAAGAGGCACGAAGGCCACCTGCTAAATTAAGAGAGAAATGATATTTACGAAAAGTAAGTTTAAATGAGTCTCTACAATCACATCAAATTTTTATTGTGTTTTAATATAGAATTATATTATCCATTATACATATATAATCACAAATGGTTTATATATTAAAAAAGGTCCCACTTAAATAATGAGGTGAGAGATGTACATCGCACATTATTTTAAACACAATATAAAATGAAAATAAAAATATACATTATATTATTCATTATACATAGACAAGCTAAATTCACAACAGTTGGCGGCAAAAACTTCGTACTCTTTCTTCCATCTCTCTCTTCATTCACAAGGGATGGAGGTAGCTATATAATATTTATTGGAATCTGGATTTCTAAAAGAAATCCTTAGTGTTGGGCTGCGTTAGGGGGAATTTCATAGTTTTCAGTGTATGATGGAGACTTAGCTTTCATTTCATATCCTGACATGTCTTTACTTTTCTTGCATTCTATTGTTTTAGAATGCTAAAGTGAAGCTTCTCCTTGCATAATTATGATAAATTCTACACACACACACATATATATTAATTAGTTCTTTTTATTTCATCTTTCATTTCATAACTTTACATGGCTTTACATTTCTTGCATTTTATAGCTTGATTCTAGTCAGTGTTAACATTCGAGAAAGTCTCTTTTATTAAGCGGCTGTTGATCGAGTTTCCTCCGCACAAAGAAGAAAACCGGAGATACTAGCAGAAATTTTGAGATTTTCAAAATTTTTGGACGACTTTCTCATATATTTCATCAGTTTTTCTTTCGTTTACCATGGTTTGCAGCTAGCTAGTCTCGATTTTCAATTGGCTCAAAACTAAGCTAAGGCAATCCTCCCAAATATTGATACCAGTTTAATTCAACCTAACAATTTTATCACTTTCTTATTGTTTTTGAAAGCCGTCGTGACCCTTTCACTTGTTATGTATAGTTTTGACGTCCAATGAGCTGCAATGTAGTGGTAGTGCTATTAAGTATGTAGCTGTTGTATTCAATTCAATCCCACCACTCATGTTTCGTATTGAAAAGTGGACGGTAGAACTGCTCTTCCGAGGGGGGGGGGGGGGGGGGGAAGACTTGCTAATTTTTTTGTGGGTCCAAAGAAGTATAATTTTCTTTTGTGCCAGTGGACAGACTCCATGGTGAAGACATATTCCTTTTGGAATGTCTTTCATCAACTCTCATGAACCCAACCATAATGTCAAATGATTTATATATTAGAAAAGGCTCCACTTAATTAATAATGTGAAAGGTGCATATTATACATTATTATTTGAATACAAAATAAAATAAATAATTTAAAATAAAAACAATAAAATAAAAAACACATCAAAATTAAAACAAAAGAATATATTAATAATGTCATTAAAAAAGATAGATTTAATAAGCATAGAGAATAATAAATCAATTTAATAATTTAATAAAATGAATCTTGATAAAGTCTTCAAATAAAAGGACTCTTTACAAGTGAGGAAAACAAGGTAAATTTTTTACGGTGGCCTCAAAAAAGCAATATTTTTAGTTGTAATAAATTGTGTGTGTGTGTGTGTTTGTGTGACATTAAAGTTGGAGAAAAATAATTTTGAAAAACATACAAAATTTCGTTTGGGTAGATTCAAAGAAGAAATTTTACAAAATAATCGGTATTTTTTATAATTTTACTCTATTTTTATAAAAAAAAATTCGAACATTGTGTGTGTGCATGCGTGCATGTGTGTGTGTGTGTGTGTGTGAGAGAGAGAGAGAGAGAGAGAGTGAGAGAGTGAGTGAGTGAGAGAGAGAGGGGGGGAGGTAGTATTGGAGAAAACTTGGGTCCAATGTATTTTAATCGATTAAAATTGTAAAATCTCAGCTATATTTTGAGCTTGCTTTATAAAAAAATCAAAAAATTTACACAAGTTTTAGTGTCATTACCGACAAAATCTTCAAATCTTGACCTAAAAATCAAAAGAATTTCAAGTTTTTTCTATTATTGTACTTCTTTATACATTTTTAATGCCTCACATCAACACCAATAAAGAGACTAAAATGAAGAAAAATTCATATTGTATGTAACCAAATGGTGATGAAAAGACTAAAGTGCAAACAAAGGGTACATTACATTTAATGTGATAGTGAAACTTTTGATGGTGAGAGATTTGCATGTTTTCTCTAGCGACTCCTCTATATGGCCTTCTTAGGCCAAAAAATTGAATCAATACTTCACATCATATATGGATCAAAACTCCTATGTACACTCTTTAATCCCTTGTTCTTTAGTCTTTTTTAGCATGCCCAAAAAAAATGAAAGTACCTTTGGGCAATAGCATTTGAAAGGAAATGTTTTCTTTCTCTTCAAATTTTAAAGGAACACATGTCAAGCAAACAAATTTGAACGACCCACCCATATGGATACTAAGATCTTTAGCTGGCCAAAAAGTAAATTGGAGAAGAATCTAAAAACATTCATTCTCTCCCTCTCATTGGTTGATATGACCCTACCCTCAAAGTTTCTCTCCCTCTCCCTACATACGATGCTCTATTTCTCTCTCTCTCTCTCTCTCTCTCTCTCTCTCTCAACACACACACACACACACACACACACATGCGTACACAATCACATTACATGGATCTTCTCCACAAAGTGATGTTTCATTGTTTGTGTCTCCAAAGAATAATGACAAAATCACTTGTAAATTTGATAAGCATCAGAGATTTTGTGTACACAAGATATCTTTCTACTTTTTGCACCGAATAGGAAGGGAATGGTTTCTTCTCATTTGTGCTTGCATTTTGAATGCCAATGACCTTACGAAATACATGACATGGATGTCCGAGTTTTGGAGGAGAAAGTGGGGATCAGAGACAGGCAACAAGTGGGATGAGAGGAGATAAATGTGAGGAGAAAAACCTGGAGATGGGCTGCAAACTATCGCAATTTTTTGGGTAGGGAAATTGGGAGTCTTACCATTAATAGTTACTCTTACAATAGAGTGCAAGTAGTATATGTTTACATGGTTGTATACAAAATGATTTTTTTTGAAAGGAAAGTGACAAAGACATTTCTTCTAACATTAACGTCTGATTAGTTTTTTTGAGATTAAATTTTAGAGAAAAGACTTCTCTTTCAATTTTTCATGACTTGTCTTTTGTTTGTTTGTTGTTGTTGTTGTGGTGTGTGTGTGTGTGTGAGAGAGAGAGAGAGAGAGAGAGAGGGGGTCGATGGCTAATTAATAAAAAAATATAAAAAGTATAATAATAGATAAATTCAAGGGAGGAAGGGCAAAGGAGGTGGTTTGTGTGTGTGAGATAGATGTGTAATGAGAAGCTCTATCCTTTACTCGTTTCAAAAATAAAATTGACTAAGAGACGCAACAAAAACATGGATAAACTGACTAAGAGAAACTTACAATGTTGTGTAGAAGCATAGTCCCACCCTTTGAATCATAACTAAATTTTTCATGAGGGATATATGAACAAATAAAGCATGTGGGTACGCAGAAACAGGTCAAAAATAAGGTCCCATGGCCAAAATGGGTCTCAAAACTGATAAGTTCCATAGAAAGAATAGTGCAAATTAGAAGCCCTCACCCAAATCTAATCAATATGAGCTACATAAACAACCATAAGAATAATAATTATAATCATGGAATTTTTTTTTGAATTGACTCTATATACGAGGATAAAATCACAAAATTAGCCACACAAATAGGCATTTGTTAGGATGTTTTCTAACAACCACCAATGTCTCGCACTACAAGAGGTACTTCACATTAGTGACGCTTGTAGTGTGATGCTCAAAAGTGAAAATCTACGACGTCGTTATGGGCATCGTTATGAGCGTCGTTATTTTATTTGTTATATAGCAACGTTCATAGCGACGCTTATAACGACGTCGACAGGGGTAAAAAATTAAACTGAGAGCGTCCGAAAACTCAGATATCAGATATGAGTTTTCGACGCTCAAGCAAAGAGGTAACCCACACTCTCCCTCTCTTTCTCTTTCTCTCCCCCCTCCCCCCTCCCCACACACACACACACACACACACATACACGAGGAGAGGAAGGAGAGCCAGGTATGCTCCTTTCCTCTCCTCTCTCTCATGTTCCCTTCTCCTCTTTCTCTCTCTCTCTCTCTCACACACACACACACACACACATTGTGTCTTAGAGAGAGAGAGAGAGAGAGAGAGAGGAGAAAACAAAGAGAAAACGAGAGAGAATAAAAAACCAAAGAGAGAGAGAGAGGGGGAGAAGACGAAAGAGAGAGGTAGGGAGAAAACAAAGAGAGAGAGAAATTAGGTTAAGATTTAAATTAGATTACTTTAGATTTATGTTTATGTTGAGTTTAAGATTATGTTAGATTTAGATTTAGATTTACGTTAGATTAAGATTATGTTAGATTTAAAATTAGGAAAGCATCAAAGACTAGCTAGCTATGTTAGATTTAAGTTAGATTACATTTAGGTTTAAGATTTAATATTGGATTAGATTTAGATTTATGTTGAGTTTAATATTAAATTAGATTTATATTTAAAATTAAAACAAGATTTGAAATTAACTAAATTAAATTTCGAGTGAAGTTAGATTACATTTTGGTTTAGGTTAGATTTAAGATTAGATTAGATCTAGGTTTATTTGAGTTTAAGATTAGATTAGATCTAGATTTATGTTCGATGGACTAGCTTTTTTTAGATTTAGGTTAGATTTTAGTGCATGTCAATGAAGGTGCGCTTTGCCCAAAGAGCAAACACTAGTTACACAACAATATGTATATTCCCATCAGAATCTGACACCTATTAACTCACACACTAACCATATTCAATTAGCCGCGAATCACCACATGTTCAATTAGGTTAGATTTAAGATTAGATTTTGGATTGAGTTTTTATATTAGAGTCTACCTTCAGGATTACGGTAAAAAAATTAGAGTTAGACGAACAATGATCCCTTTCTTCCTCTTTACGGATGCGACCTTAAGTTGGAAAGCTTTCAACGGCATGATACTCAAATTGGAGGCCAACATGTAATGTTCTAAGTAATCCCTCGAACAAAGATCTACTGTGAAAAGATGTTAAGATGCTCTGAAATGCTACAGCTAGAGAAGAGGCAAAGGGGTTTTGTCCACTACATGCACTATCATGTAGACGTGGGTGTGTAGATTTCTCGTACCCACAAATATAGGCATTGACCAATAAAGACGAGATTATAACCCGGGTGTTCTGATCTCCGTGCACCTCTAGACCCAAGTGTGCGGGGATTAGACATGACTAGAGAATGTGAGGTAGTTTACAATGTGAACAAAGAGAGAGAGAGAGAGAGAGAGAGAGAGAGAGAGAGAGAGAGAAGAGAGAGAGAGATAAAAGACAGAGGATGCCAATAGAAGATTAAATTTATGTCCAGGTTATAAGGTTTTTACCCTCATTATGAGTAGTGCCGAGGATGTGGGGCCGTCTAACCGAAACACCTTCTCTCAACAAGGATCTTATGTCCTTGTAATCAATGCAAGCATGCTATGCGACAAACAAGACGCGTTTCTTTGCAACACGTTTGTGAATTTGGAGAGTTCAATCCATCTATTCTAGTTTGAGTTGTTTCCAATTATAACTCGTCAGACTCTGACGCTGACCAACAACCAGCAATCTTGCAACGCAATAGACGTGTTCGCAGGCGCTTTGGTCAAACAACATACGTGAGGCCACAAGATGTAGCCTCTCACAGCTCACGGGATGATCATGCAGACCACATTTCCAATGAGGCAATGTTTGAGTCCAAGATCAATGAAATGATCGAGACGGTCATGGATTCAAAAAGGCTTATCTATGATGATATGAAAAGTGAAGCCGATACGCCATTGTATGATGATATGAAAAGTGAAGCCAATACGCCATTGTATGATGATATGAAAAGTGAAGCCGATACGCCATTGTATGATGGAGCACATGTGTTTAGATTGAAGGCGCTCCTGGTTCTTCTCAACATGCAGGCAAAGTTTGGATGGAGTGACACTAGCGTCACATCGCTTTTCAGGTGATCTATTACAATGTGTTTACTTTAATAAAAAACTCTAGACGTATAATGATCTGATAGATTACTTACACAATTGTACTGCATTTTTTTCGCTGTGTAGATTGCTCAAAGAGCACATATTGCTAGCTAATAATGTGATTCCAGATTCTAGAGAGGAAGCAAGAAAGATCTTGTGAAACTTGGGGATGGATTACAATTCGATCCACTTGTCCTAACGAATGCATTCTTTTCAGAGGGGAATACATAGACATGGAGAAGTGTCCGAAATGTGATTCGGAGAGATGTCGAGTAGATCTCCATGGAACAAAAATTCCACAAAAGGTTTTGCGACATTTTTCTTTGCTTCCTCGCATCAAGAATTTCTTCGAATGTTCCCTAGCATCATGGCATGAGGAGAATAAATCTTTGGATAGTGTGCTATAGATTTCTGCAGATTGCGCAGCCTAGAAACATATAGATGAAACATGGTCGGATTTTTTCAGGGAAGCTTAAAATTTGCGCTTAGGCCTAGCTATGGATGGCATAAATTCATTTGGTCAAAGATCAATATCATACATTGTATGGCCTATTGTCACGTCGACTACAACATTCCCCCGTGGTTGACTACGGAGAAGGGGCACCTATGGCTAAGCTTGATTGTGTCGGGGCGGTATAAAGTGAAGAATATGGATGTGTATCTTTGTCCACTATTGGAAGAGCTACAAAAATTGTGGATATGCACCGACACACAGGTCGACGGAATTCTTTGATCAGAGGAATTCTAATGTGGACCATGCATGACTATCCTGAACTAAGAGAATGCTCAGGTGATTTACACTCAAACTCAAACACTATAAATCTTGGTTTTTCTCAATCTTATCTTTGTCATGTGTATACATGCAGGGCTTCAAACAATCGGATACAAAGCATGTGTCCCATGTGGACCTAGACTGAATGCATGTTGGGCGCCCTCATTGAAGAAGCAAATCTATGAAGGTCATCAAGAGTATCTTCTAGAGAATCATGTGTTACGCGACGACATTTTGGGAAGAGAGCCATCGAGGATGTTTGCACAAGCATGGTTAGAGTAGAAGGAGATGTGTGATGACGGTTTTCCCCCAGGGATGAAGAGACTCTCTCTATGGTATGAGCTACCATATTGGCCCCGATATCATGATCAATCACTTGCTCAATCCAATGCACATATTCAAGAATGTGGGTAATCTACTATGGGACCATCTAACTGGTAAGAAAGGTACTTTGGGAGCAAGTGTTGACCTTAGAAATGTGGATCATATGGAGCAATATTGGCCGTAGATAGCATCCGATGGATCGATAAACTCCCTAAAGTGCCATGGAGTTTTACAAGAGCCCAAGAACGCAAAGTAAAAGAGACCATTTGATCTGTGCAGACCTCCACTGGTGTAATGCACTCGCTCCGAATGTGTTTTACTAAAGAAGGAAAGCTTACCGGTTTGAAGTCACACGACTAGCATAAAATGTGTCAAGTATGTTTGAAGTGGAATATATGATAGTGGGAATTGTGTAACAAATTCGTGTATGGACTTTAATATCATTGCTGCACGTGTTTTGCAGTTTATTTTACCGGTGGCCATTGAGGGATGTTTGTCTCTTGATGTTCGTAACACAATCTACAAACTTGCGAAGTTGGTGCAATGGATCTCACAAAGGAGATCAACGTAGACTCCATACCATTTGCCAAACTAAACGCTGTGGAGGTTGTGTGTATGTTTGAGAAACACTTTCCTACTACCATGCTAACCATTCAGGTGCATATTCTTGTTCACATAGTTGATGAGGTGGAAATAGCTGGCACAGTACATTCCAGATGGATGTTCTTTTTAGAACGTCTCATGAAAATGCTCAAGGGATATGTGCATCAGAAGGCATGTCCGGAGGGTAGCATGGCAGAAGGTTGGCTGGTATCAGAGTCCCTAGTTTACATTGGAAAGTAGCTAGACAGATATGATAGAGCCCGGGACACGCTATGGAGAACCATAGATGATGAGCGCATATCTGGGATTGTCATGTGCAATCTCGGTGTTGAGAAGAAGATGATGGAAGATATAGAGGCTAAAATCAACCGATTTTGCATGCTTCACAATCCAGTGATGCAAAAGTGGATTTCACAATATGAGGATGCAAAGCAAGAGCGACAAAGGGCACGAATCGAGTGGAGACGGGGAAGACGACCACCGATGCATTATCCGAAGGGTCTGGAGGGCCTATCAACATTCATGAGATTAAGATGGTTGCACAACCAATTGAAAAGCGCACAACAATGTGGTGAAGAAGTGACTGAGGAGGAGTGGGAGTACTCTCGGGGTTGCGTGACCAAGGTAAGTTTGCAATGTACGACTAGTGACTTTCTAGATGTTTGAACGGCCACTCATAATCTTTGTTGGTTGTAGTATAAGTCATACACAACAGCATGGTGTAAAGGTCGATATTTTAGGATGGAACAGATCGACAAAAAGCGTTTTACTCAAGATTGTGGAATCATGGCAAAATTTGAACAGTCTAGTCGACGACGGTCCTTTGATGCAGATCCTGTGGTGGCGGAACTCACTTACTTCGGCACGCTACAAGATATTTTGAGGATTTTTTGACTCGACGTGCAATGGTTCAAGATAATCATGGAGGGTGGAAACGCTATTGTGCATAGAGGATTGTCTGGTTTCCTTGAGGTGGATTCAACTAAGAAATGGACTGACCTACGAGACACTTTCGTACTAGCCGAGCATTGTGAACAAGTATGTAAATAGTTAACATTCAATTTTAGAAGTTATGTGCTTGGAAGCTCTCATGTAAGTTATGTGGCTCTGGCAGGTGATATTTCATCCTACAAAGTCTGCATCAACCTGGACGTATGAGGTAGCCCCTCTTAGTGCATGGATGTATGAGGGCTACCATGTGCTAATCACAGCGGCATCAATGGAGGAGATCGGAGAAGATGCTCAGTCAGAAGCCGCTAAGGTGGTGCCAGACGAGCATCAAGATGCTACTCTCTATGAGGTGCATGCAGAGGATCTACAAAATGAGACGGAGGACATCTGTCTAAACAGAGAGCTCTATATAGATATAGGAAGTTATGGTGAGCTATGCGAGGATGAGAGAGATACCTCTTAAATCCATAAATATTTGAACAATTTTGCTCCGTTTCATAATATATATTGTATTCACGTGGCTTTTTGTCCATTCCTGTCTATATGCAACATTGCATCATTGTATTTAATGGTCTTTGCATCCACTCCAGGTACGTACGCTCTAGGTATGTTCTCACAAGCAGGGACAAAGAGCACTGCGCTCCAAGTGCGATGGAGACTAAAGCTGCAATCGCGAAGGAAGTGATCTGTCTCTCCTCATAGATGCTGCTCGTCCCACCGCTAGATCTAGTTGATCAGGTGAAAGAGACGCTAAAAGGCACTACTACTACTGCTTCTTAGCATCTCTTTCACCCGATCAACTAGATCTAGTGGTGCGCAAGCAGCATCTATGAGCAGAGACGTATCACCTTCGCGATCGCAGCTTCAATCTCCATCGCACCTGCAACGCAGTGCTTTTACAAATTCACAAGAACTTCAATGAAATATCTCTACACAAGAATCCCTCCCCCTTTATGAGTACTCTCTCTCTCTCTCTCTCTCTCTCTACTTGTCCATGTTTTCTTCTCCATTCATTCAATATTAAGATTAAATGTTCGTATGTTTAATGCAGGTATGGATGATGATGAGTTTCTTTCTTCTTTGTCACCCCAACAGAGGCACTGGTACGAGGATCGTCATCGCTCTGGAGCACCATCATGCTGTCATGCCACTTTGCATGCACAAGCTGAAAAATAGAGTTTTGCTTGTATCTATGAACTTTGATAAATCTATGCACTATGTTAGAATTGTTTATGGCATCAGATTAGCAAAAATATATGTATTATGTGGGTTTTTGTAGACCAAAGTAAACTAACTGGGCTGACAGGTGAAGATTGAATGAAGGGCTGGTTTTTTTCTTAGCAATACAGAGCTTGAAATGCTGAAGGAGCAGAGACAGATGGCTCATCAAACAGAGCTATGGAGCCCAAGATATTGAAGGTTGAAGGTTCAGTGTGTTGTAGATTCTTGCCGGACAGGCTGGCTGGGGACAAGAGACCCAAGTGGATATCAGGGTATAGGTACGTAGAGCTCATTTTATGGAGCCTACCCGTCTTTTCAGATTGTAGATCAAAGCTACAGATTGCAAGATATGGCTAGTTGAAGTTTTGCGGGGGGCTAGGTTGGTGCCCACTGACCACATGTGCAGTCGTGCCACGTAACATTTTTTGGACCGCAACAGAGTGCAAGGAGGTTTTGTGCAATGTATGGACCTAACAAGAACTGACTACACGTCAAACAAAGCCCGAAGCAGAAAGATATAGAAGTTTGAAGATTGAATGCATTTGTCTGGAGTTGGCCATAGATGACGTTCTCGGATTTTTCGGCCTCGATTCAGGGCTCAAGAAATTGCAGAGTGCGACAAGGCCAATGGTAGTCATAATTGGCTTGGTGGGTTTCAACACAGCTTTAAGGCTTGAGAAAAGGATCACCAAGTGCCAATTGGCAGGCAATGCAAATTGGGGAAGCACAGAAGGGTTTTTTTTGTTTTTTTTGAGGTCACCTCAAGTGAGGGTGCCTCAAACTTGAGGTGACCTCAAATGCTGCCATGTGGCTGCCAACTAAACCCACCTGCGGGGGGGCTGCTATGATATTCGGAGTACATAGACAGGGCCGTGAGACAATTGGGGTATGAGATGGGAGAGAGGCCTAGGCTATGGCGCTCCAAGTGGGCACTGCGAGTTGGTGGCTCTAGTTATGCAAGCGTGCCCGGTGGCGGACGCGGAGGTTTTGGCCAGCTGAGGCGGCGAAGGTCGGTAGGCGGGAGCACTGTGCTGACGTGGCTTGTCCGACTGGGGCTCGTGCTCGCGCCTAAAAGGCCAAACCATTTTTGAAGCTAAGAGGCCCCTCCCCAATACCGACCTCGCTATTGCTCGCTTAGGGGAGGAGTCCCGTGGCAGGTGACAACAGAAAGAGAGAAGGTGAGTCTAAGGCACCCTAAAGGGCCACTTTAAAGGGGCAAGCCAAGGGGATAATCCCACTACAAGGCCAATAGAATGCGAAAGAGGACGGCTCAAGGGATAATACAAAGGGAAAATGGGCGGCCAAGCCGGAGGACAAAAAGACAAACTAATGTGCATCATGCACTTGTTTTCAAAATAAGTATGCCAGATGCTAGCAAAGCAAGAAGAATTCTAATAGGAGCTCAAGTTGAAGTGAACAAAGAAGGAAGCTCTATTTTTTTCTTTTTTTTTGGGGAGATTGGGACCTCTATAAAAGGGAAATTTTTGCACTAAAGGGGAGTTGGGATTTTTTTAGGTGAGGTTGGATTTTTGGGAGGGAGAATATCTTCAAGTTTTTGGGAGGAAGAGGGGAGTCCTTCTACTTGGGAGCCATTGGAGAAGCCAAAGCACGAGGGAACCAGACGGTGGGCAGCCTGGGGAAGAATTCGGAGGCAAGGGTTACAATTTGAAGGGCATACCAATCGGGCATATGCAACTGAATTGTAAAAGCGCAGCTAGAATTCCTATAGTGTATCTGTTGTACCACAGTTCTTGAATTTGAAATCTTTGTTTCTTCATCATATCAATACTTATTGTTCTTAATTGCAATCTTCTCTCTCTCCTCTCTTGAATATACAGTACTATGTATATTAACCTATTGAATATGTCTACATGCACTCTATTATCCTAGTTTGAACGCCTGCTAAGCTCCTGTCTACAACTAGAGGCTCGATGGTTTCCCGATCAACCCTGGAGAACCGCACACTCTGACAAATTTGGTGAACCCGACGTGAAACTGACTGGGGTAGACAGAGCCAGCCATGTCGATAGGCCAAGATAATGGGATGCAGCAATTGATGCAGCAATTTGCTGCGCTTATGCATCAACAACATCTACACCATCAGCAGATGATGACTCAAAGCTCAGCAAGAGAAATAGAGGCACAGATTCGTGAAGCTAGGCAAACAGTGACAGATAAAATGGGTCGGTTTGAAGGCCGTGATGTTACTAAATTTTGTCAATTGTATGAACAAGCAATGGAAGACAAAGGAGCAGATGAACAAGCTGTAGTGGAGAATTTTGTGTTGGTATTCGTGCCTGAACTGCAAACACGGGTTGAAGAGCTTCGGAATGCGCATGGGGAAACTTGGGCGGGGTTCAAACAAGCTCTCAAAGACGACTACTTTCTTAAAGATAGGGAGCGTGTTACAAAGAAAAGCTTCCTGAAATGGGTGCAACACCACAATAAGGGGCTTTCTGCACCTGAGCTGCTACGAGAATTTGAGAAAAGATTTGGTCAGTTATGTGCTACCGAACGTGCCGCTTTGAATTCTGAAAAGGTAGAATTGTTTGTGCAGGCTACAGACTTGAAACTGCAGAAGAGCTTAGTTGATCTCCTTGAGGATCCAGCTGGGGAATTAGGGATGAAATCAGATTGGAAATAAGTAATTGAAGCCGTCAACATGGTGGTAAAGCGACAGAAAAGGCTGGACTAGTTAGTCGGAATGACTACCAACGTGGAAGATAAAGTGGAAGAGGTCCCTATGCTGTTAACAGAGAAGACCGCGAAGCTAGAGGAGTCTTTTATGGATGAGCTTGTGAAGGGAATCCAAGAGTTAAATATTAATTTGAAGGCAGTTAAGCTGGAAGAAAAAGGTTCAGCATCTCGATCAAAATAAGGCGGGCAGCAGAGAGGAAGTGGTAATCAAAATTGCATGTGGTGCGATAGTCTTGATCATATCAAGAGTGATTGTGATAAATTTGCAGAAGCCAAGCATAAAGACATGGCTTTCTGGAAGGATGGGTTAATACATCTTCGAGAGACAGGTTTTCCCTTAAAGACCAAGTATGGGAAAGGAGGGATGAAGAAAAGTATGGAAGAAATGTTGCATGAACATCATGTCAGTGTAGCTGAGGCATTGACTTATGGAGTGCAAATTGAAAGAAACTTACAGGAAAAACCGATTGAAAGTTCCCACAAAAAGGGAGTTTTCTGGCCATATGCTATGAAAACGGTAAGAAAGGGAAATATCGGATATCACCAACTATGTCAAGTGGGGAATTGCATTAGGAAGACTACTGGGTGGGAGGATCCTGTTGACTCCCTCTCGGTATACGCATATATAGCAAATTCTCAAAATAATGAGGCTTTTGTCGAAGAAAAGTGGAAAAGGGAAGAGGATTTGGCAAGAACTTTGAAGAGGGCGACTAGATCAACAACAAAAAAAGAAAAGGCATCTAACTCAGGTGTGGCTCCTACTCCACCTGATGTTCCAATGGATGAAGCCGAGAAGGAGAAGAAAGCAGGGAAAGCTTGAGGCCCATCATATAAACTAAGATTTGATATTGAACAAGCAACTAATGTTAAGAGGGTACTGGAGGAGCGGATTCTAAACAGCCGAGTGGAGTTTACCCTAGGAGAAATCCTAGGTATTGCAAAGCGGGAATTTCATGATAGCATCATTGATCTTATGAAGAGGAAGCATCAGATACTATACGGGCCCGAGAATGATCCAACCAGAACACAAGGAGTGTAGAGTATTAATGAACAAATTGAAGCCATATTGAGCAGTGTGAATGAAGAAGAATTTGGGGATTATGAATGGGGAAGCATAGTTGACAACGACGAGTTTTCAAGGCAGGTTAAGCATATCAGATTTCAAGAGGATGAGTATTGTGAAGAATTACCTCAAAGTCATTTTATGCTGAATCATTGGGCCATAGCTACTACTGAAACTTTGGTAAAGATAGGCAAGTCGGACGAGCTAGTTGTTGCATTGGTAGACCATGGTTCAGAAGTTAACCTTATGTCAAAGAGCTTATATTCAAAATGGAAGTGGCCAGTTCATGTCGAAAATGGGTGGCGTATTCGAGCTGCTAATGCACAATCAGGTGATTTGTATGCTGCATGTCCTAATGTTAAAGTAACTATAGGAGATGTGAGTGATGAAAAAAAATTCTTTGTGCAAGAGCATTCAAGCTACCCAATTATATTAGGGCAACCTTATATTAATGTGGTGCGAATGTAACTAAGGTTTTGGATGATGGATCTGTGTATGCCAGGATCCGAAGTCGTAATGGGAAGAAAGCAATACAATTTTCAACTGTTTGTGTGGACCATGCTAGGAACAGGGACACCTTAAGGGATCATCCATTGCCGAAGTTAACAAAGGAATTTAAGGAGAACAGGGGATTCCCGAATTTTTTCCAAGTGCCATTGTAAAGCGAGACTATGATGGTGCTTTGAAGGAGAAGTTCTCGCTAACGGCATGTATTTTTGGAGATGCTTTTTCTTCAAGATTTCTGGGTTTATCTTCAGAAGGATCAATATCATAAATGGGAGAAGCAACATGTTTGAAATGCCCAAGGTATGTTTCAGGAATGTGACTTATTGGATCCAAATGAAGCAATTTCAGGAATTTTTGAAGAATATGCATTTGTGGACACAATGGGAGAATTGGATGCAGCATGCAATCCAATGATCAAGCTAAGAGTGAGATTGTCAAGTTAAACTCTCTAGATATGTATGATGTACTTTTTCAATTCAAAGCAGAGTTGGATGCGGAGAAAATACAGGTGAATACAAATACAAAACAATGGCAAAGAAGGTCAGACCCGTGGCTACTCCATTGCCAAAAGAGAGTGATATCGTTATGGAGAAATCATCTCGATAACCTATTCTCCGAGATCCAGGTAAAATTGGGAACTTGTTTACTGAAGAAACTTTACAAGAATTACAAATCAGTGATGTAGATTTTTTAAATCAAGAAGAAATAGCATGTTTTCAAGAAATGTTAAAGAAGCATGGGAAGGCTTTTGCTTTCCAACCGGGAGAGATTGGATGTGTGGATCCTAGTGTTGTGGCTCCCATGGTGATCTTTACTGTGCCACATCTCCCTTGGAATCTACAACCTATACCTGTTCCAATAGCTCATCTTCCTAAGTTGGTCAATCTGTTAAATGAGAAGATAAAGATGGGCATTTTGGAGCCCTCTTGTGCTCCTTACTTTAACAGGTGGTTTACGGTTCCCAATAAGAATGGTACATTGAGGTTTATATAAGATATGCAGCCAGTAAACAAGGTAGCTATCAGAAATGTAGGTGCAGGTCCAGTGGTTGATGAATTTACTTAGGCTTTTGCAGGAAGAGCCATTTATTCTATGGGATACTTGTATACAGGTTATGATCAATTTCAACTGGCTAGGCAAATCAAGGACCTGACAACCATGCGTACTCCTTTGGGATTAGTACGAATGTGTACATTACCACAAGGTGCAACTAACTCGGTTGCACACATGATGACTGGAATTAACAAAGTACTATGGGATTTCATTCCACAGATCACTATGCCATTTATTGACGACGTGCCGATAAAAGGGTATGACGAGGGTGAAAAAGATGAAGCCAAAGATCAGAGGGGGTGCAAAAATTTTGTGGCTAACAATATTGTTGATTGTGAGAGGATATTATCTAGGCTTGAAGAGGTCAACCTTACACTCTTTGGCCAAAAGTCTATGTTTGGGGTCAAGGAAGTTTTGATTGTGGGACACTTATGTGGACCATTTGGTAGAAGACCGAGCCCTGTCAAAGTGGAGGCTATACAAAAAATGAAAGAGACATGCAGTTCAGTTACAGAAGTGCAAAGATTTTTAGATACATGTGTTTTCTACTTGATATGGCTACCCCATTTTTCACATGTTGCAGATGTTTTATACCAATTACTCAGGAAAGAACATAATTTTTTTTGGAAAGAATAACACTCGAGAGCTGTGCGGAAACTGAAGAAGATGTTACAAGAGGCTCCTACATTAAGAAAGGTGGACTATAAAGGTGGAAAGCCAATTATTGTGATGGTTGACACGAGTCCTACAGGTATTGGATGGGCTATTGGACAGGATGATGAGCAAGTACAAAGGTATGCTATCAGATTTGGTGCTAAAGTGTTAAGTGCTTGAAAGAGAGCATATCCGCAAGTTAAAAGGGAACTATGGGGTGTAGAAACTGCCCTAAGGTGTGACAAAGAGTATTTTATTGGTGCTTCTATAGTAGTAGAGACTTACCCTTGCTTGGAATGATCACAAGTTGCTCTACACCAGATATAGCCATGCTACGTTGGATAGCATATATTAAGTCATTAAACGTTGAGTTTCAACATATTGCAGGAAAAGATAATCTGGGCTGATATGCTATCCAGGGCCAGGTTTGAAGATGAAGAGACTATGATTTCTGAAGCTGAAGATGTGGGATTGAGATTCTTTACCTCTTCGAAACTGCATGTAGAATGTAAAAACACGGTTTTTGCATTATAGTCTTTTGCCGAGGACAAGTACAAAGGTGAATGGTTGTGGTTATTGGGAGATATTTGAGTACACTAAAGAAGCAGGAGGACTGGACCAAACAAGAGTTTAAAAGTATTTGAAAGAAAGCTTATGGGTATTTCTTGCAGGATGGGTTTCTATGGTGGCATCCAAAGAAGCATAAAGGAATCACTCAACGAGTTGTTTGTGATAAGGTAACACAACTTCAAGTACTTGAAGAATTTCATGAGTCGTTATGGGCAGGACACAGGGGAGTTTGGGCCACTTTTGCTAAAATCAAAGAACTGTTTTGGTGGAAGGGTATGTATAAAGATGTGGAGCACTTTGTTGAAACTTGTTCTGTATGTCAAATGTACTCAAATGTAAAGCATCAAGATGGATTACATCCAACATATCCATTGTGCATGCATTTCAAATGGGTAGTCGACTTGATTATGATGCCCATAGGATTATGGAAAATGAGATATATCGTGCTTGTCAGGGAAGATCTAACAAAACAAGTTGAAGGGAGGGCTTTGCGAACCAAAGCTACAAGTATGGTATGCAGATTTTTGTTAGAAGATGTGCTATGTAGATATGGTTGTGTTGGGAAAATTATTGCAGATAGAGGAGAGCTGGATGCTGACGAAGCCAAAGATTTTTTTTCTCGTATGGGTGTAAAATTAACACTCACTACTGCATACAATCCTGAAGGGAATGCAAAAAGTGAAAGAGGGCATCTGCCCATTGTCAAGGCATTGGCTAAGGCATGTAAAGACCGGATTGGTGAGTAGCCTTGGCTACTTCCTTATGCTTTATGGACGGACCGCACTACACACAACACACTTACAAGTTTTATGCCATCAGAGCTTATGTATGGAGAAAAGTCTATTATGCCTCTTGAGGAGGCAATGACAACATGGAGCATATTGCCGTTGGATTTAGAAATGAATAGAGAAGATTTGCTTGATTCAAGGATTTGATAGCTAGAACGGAGAAGCGAAGATATAGAAGCTGCAAAGGAGAAATTGAGGAGTGCTTGTTTGAAAAATAAGGAGGCTTTTGACAAGCAGCATAGGCTAAGGCCCTGTGCTATTCAAGAAGGGGATTGGGTTCTTGTTTATGATAGCAGTTTGGACAACCAGTACACAGCTATGTGGAAGATGGTTAAGCGGTGGTTTGGTCCATATGTGGTTAAACATGCTTTTCCTAATGCTACATACAAGTTATGTGAGATGGATGGTATAGAGTTGAAGCTTCCAATTGCAGGTAAGCATGTCAAGCTATATAAAAGAAGGAATGAGGAGTTTCAACTTGCAGATAAAGACTTCAATGTGGACGAAGATAAACGGCTCATCAAATAGAGCTATGGAGCCCAAGATATTGAAGGTTGAAGGTTCGATGTGTTGCAAATTCTTGCAGGACAGGGCGGCTGGGTACAGGAGACCCAAGTGGATATTAGGGTATAGGCACGTAGAGCTCAATTTATGGAGCCTACCCGTATTTTTAGATTGCAGATCCGAGCTACGGATTGCAAGATATGGCCAGTTAAAGTTTTGCGGGGGGCGAGGTTAGTGCCCACCTGACCACATGGGAAGTCGTGCCACCTGACATTTTTTGGACCGCGACAGAGTGCGACGAGGTGTTGTGCAATGTATGGAGCTAAAAGGAATTGAATGCACGTCAAACGGAGCCCAAAGCAAAAAGATATAGAAGTTTGAAGATTGAATGCGTTTGTCCGGAGTTGGCCACAAATGACTTTCTCGGATTTTGCGGCCTCGGTTCGGAGCTCAAGAAATTGCGGAGTGCGATAAGGTTAGTGGTAGTTGTAATCGGTTCAGTGGGTTTTCAACACAGCTTTAAGGCTCAAGAAAAGGATCACCAAGTGCCAATGGCAGGCAATGCAAATTGGGGAAGCACAAAAGGGTTTTTTTTGTTTTTTTTGAGGTCACCTCAAGTGAGGGTGCCTCAAATGCTGCCACATGGCTACCGACTAAACCCACATGCGGGGGGGCTGTTGCAATATTCGGAGTACATATATAGGGCCGTGAGCCATTTGGGGTATGAAATGGGAGAGAGGCCTAGGCTATGGCACTCCAAGTGGGCACTGCGAGCTGGCGACTCTGGTTATGCGAAGGCACACCCGGTGGCAGACGCGGCGGTTTTGGCCAGCTGAGGCAACGAAGGCCGATAGGCGGGATCGTTGTGCTGACGTGGCTTGTCCAATTGGGGCTCATGCCCGTGTCTAAAAGGCCAAACCATTTTTGAAGCTAAAAGGCCCCTCCCCAGTAGCGACCTCGCTATTGCATCATGCACTTGTTTCCAAAATAAGTATGACAGATGCTAGCAATGCAAGAAGAATTCTAATAGGAGCTCAAGTTGAAGTGAACGGGAAAGGAAGCTCTATTTTTTTTCTTTTTTTTGGGGAGAGTGGGACCTCTATAAAAGGGAAAATTTTTCACTAAAGGGGGGTTGGGATTTGTTTAGGTGAGGTTGGATTTTTGGGAGGGAGAATATCTTCAAGTTCATGGGAGGAAGAGGGGAGTCCTTCTACTTGGGAGCCATTGGAGAAGCCAAAGCACGAGGGAACGAGACAGTGGGCAGCCTGGGGAAGAATTTGGAGGCAAGGGTTACAATTTGAAGGGCATACCAATCGGGCGTATGCAACTGAATCATAAAAGCGCAGTTAGAATTCCTATAGTGTATCTGCTATACCACAGTTATTGAATTTGAAAGCTTTGTTTCTTCATCATATCAATACTTATTTTTCTTAATTGCAATCTTCTCTCTCTCCTCTCTTGAATCTAAAGTACTATGTGTATTAACCTATTGAATATGTCTACCTACACTCTATTATCCTAGTTTGAATGCCTGTTAAGCTCCTGTCTACAGCTAGAGGCCCGGTGCTTTCCCGGTCAACCCTGGAGAACCGCACACTCTGAAAAAATGTTCCTCCTCCTTTAGCGTCTCCCTCTGTTTTGGAGCATTTAGCACGCTTTGAAGCTTCGGTGTTGACAAGACAATCTTCACACTCGTCTAGGCACCGACGCTCTAGTGGTGGCGGCGGTGGTTGTTGTGAGGATGCCGCCAACGATGCCTCGACACCGCCTCGTGTTCGACAAGGCTCTTTACCCTCCCCTTCTTTGCCCGCCCCCACACTAGCCATGGCATTGCCATATATGCCAGGTTTTGCGTGGTTGACGGCCGCTCCTAGCAGCTACACACCACTACCTACTCCTCAGAGAGTCACACTAGTCGACGCTCCTCGCTTCAGGGCCCAGACTCCAGTGGAGACACCTGATGTCCGTACCCCCATCGACATGCCTCTAGAGACCCCTGCCGAGACACTTGCCGTGATGCGCTGCCTCTATCTTTTGCCTTGATGCCAAGCATGCCATTCATCAAGGCCATGCACGGACGTCCACCCCAATACCCATCATCACCTGCATGCAACCCCCCCTCCCCCCCCCTTGATCGCACAATGCACTTACCTAGCCTACATCATCACATTTAGAAGGCCCTAATATGAAACACGATGCGAGTCCGACCTTGCAGACTAACATATGTAGTAGCGGCACACTGGCATTGGGCACTCATGATCATGAGCGACACCAGATTGAGCTGTTGATTCCTACGCTCGTCGGCACATTCGATCATGAAGATGCAATCAGGGGGAATTCCCTCTTCCTCTCCTCATATTCACTACATCACCACACACACCTCTCTCTCTCTCTCTCTCTCAGACTACTTAGCGTGCACACACTTCCCATGCTTTCAAGCTGCTGAGCACACACACGCAACCAAAATTTCCCTCTCTGCCGCCTCATCCCAATGAAGAAAAATCTCACCCCCAATCTCTACAGACGTTCACGCACGGCATGTTCCTCTCTCTCTCTCTCTCTCTCTCTCTCTCTCTCTCTCTCTTCCACGTGCCTTCCACCCTTTTTTCCTCCTCATGCTTATGTGAGAATCTTCTTAGATTCTCATTAATTCACCTGCTTTTCAAAATTGGGACGGCCTACTTGGCCCTTGTTTTTGGATTTTCAAAAGTTCTTGTGTAACCTTGACTAGATTATGGTAATGCTTCCATTTTTCCTATAATTTTCGTCTAGCTTCAAATATAGCTTGATATACTTCCACATGTATTGATTCAAACACTTTATTTACCAAGATATATCCAAGATTTTACTATTGTTTATTCTTACCAAAGTAGATTTGGATCTCTATTTTTTATAGCGTTTTGGCAAAGCGCACACACATGATACTTTGGACCTTTAATAAGAGTTTGACCCATTCACACATGGGCGCTCACAGTGGCCGATCGTTGCAAAACTATTGTAAAGATAAGATAAGTGGTGCGCCCTCATCGGTGATCACCTACACACTTATGGGACCGACAAGCCCGGTCCATGACTCAATCAAATAAATAATAAGGCGTCCATCAAAGGTGATAGGGTGTCTATGAGGGTTAACATGCCCCCCTTTCTGATGTAGATTCCGTCCTCAAAAGCTATTGAGATGAAGCTCATTTGTAAAGGTGGAAGAGCATGTGAGATTGAAAGTCCTTAGCATTGTTCAATCATTGCAAAATCAACCAAACTTTGCACATTAATTGCATTCTCATATATAAATAAAAAGCATATGCAATTGTATGCACACAAATTAATTAACAAAATATTAAACAATTTCTTAGCAGTAAAACATTGAACTATAAAATAATAAAATGCGTAAGCAATTGTAAAGGTCAAAAAATAAACAAGTTTCTAGTCGTTAAATTAACAATCAAAAGGCACTAGAGGTCAACTATTAATACCATGGGCAAGCTTCTCAATTCTCTCTAGTCAATTAAGTTGTTTAATCGCGAGAGCAAAGTATTTCATGTTCGAGGATTGACTAGAGGCTATACCTAGAAGACCTTGTAGTTAAGCTACGATAAAAGGAATTGCTTATGAAATCATCGCCTGACTTATTTCCTTTTCTTTGATCCCCAATTGTTTTTCACATTGATTCAGTTTTGATGTGTGTGTTTATTTTGTGTGCCCGGGACTTTTTGCGTTTCAAGGAAAAGCACCCACACTAGGAACCTCTAGGGCTCTAGTACCATAGGCAATACATGTGAGTGAAGTACCAAATCAAGCTGGGATTTCTCTTCCAGCTTAAGATTTTACATTGTGGCACTTTTGATTCTTTTGTTTGTTCATTTTTAGCATCTCAATTTTGTAAGTTTGGGGGGTTATATGACACTGCTACCCTCCCCAGGCTCATCACACTAGTAAACTCCCTTTATAATACTTAAACTAAAGGTCAATAGAGACTAAGCCCACTAGAAATGCCTAGTACATTGCACACAATGCTGCCTAAATTGGATTAAGAACCTAAAGTAATCATTGATTATTAGGAAAGCGTTCCCCATGGTATTAAGAGAAGATCTCTAATGCCTAACTTGGTCAAACTAGCTTAGTCAGACTACTTGATTCTTAAACCTAAACAAGGGATTATGACAAAAAATTATATAAAATCCAAAGTTTAATCTAAGAAAATGTGTTGAATATTGTGCTATTAATCACATTTAAAGCAGACAAACATGGATGCAAAAAAAAGACAAGAGGCAATGCTAATGGAAAAGAAACACCTGTTCGTGTTGATGATCGCGCTCGATTCAAAGAGTGAATGAGAGAAAGATTCCATGAAGTTCAAAAATCCTAACAATGGAAACGTGTTCCTGTACACACTAGAAAACACAAGGAATACTTCTAGGAGGCACATCACTGGGAAGAGGCACCAACCTTTATTGAATACAATCAAACAACATAAGGAACCCTAACCTAATTATTTGCACTCCCCCTAGAGAGTCAAGGGAACATGATATTGTAGAGATGGGGAGATAGCCCTCAGACTAAGCCCCTATCCTTGACATTGTTGAGAAAAAAAAAGTCATCATCTGTGAGACCATACGTGCCATCCGTGTAATCATGTAAATATTCTTCATCATTAGAGGCACAAATGTTTACTAAGAAGGTCACTAGATGTCTATAGTCATCTTGGTCAAAAGGGTAGACTTATGCAATGGGAGAGACGCTCTCACTAATTATGGATCAATCGTGGTCAAGAGACGTATCAACCATTCTAGTTCCTCAAAATTCCTCTCACATGCTAGTGTATCCACCAAATTCCATTCACAGGAAAGCACCGGGAGACTATGTGAAACACGTGAAAAGTAAAGAGGGTACCTCTCACCCAAGGTAGGAGTGGATGACTCTATTGTACTAGCCATATCTATACACACAGATAGATGATGGTTAGTGTGAAAATATTATAAGGCTCATGTCAAAAGGTCGTGTCCTTGTGCATAATGTGTTTTCATGATTTTGGTTCATGTACTAGAACTTGTAGGTTTCCAGCTTTTTGTTTGGTGGCTCTTGCTCTTTTATTTTCTAATTTTTTTTTCGTTAGTATAGGGCTATATATATACATTCCCTAAGATTGAAAGACATAGAGGTCAAGGAGGAAGGTTAAGAGGGAAGCAAGTGAATGATGGATTTCGGCAATTATTCCCCCCTTACTTGGGTAGATCATACCTTTTGGAACGATGTAGTCACCTTTCGAACCAATTGTTCCAAGTTGTTATGGGTGAAGACTTTGACCAATAGTTTTCAACCGCCCTAGGCAATTCATCTGGTAAGGGTACTCTCTCATAATTTTATTTGCAACGTTGTTGTAGGTGGTGAACTTACAATGGGAGGTGCCAATTCTTTCTTGTTTGTATGGATATGTACAATGGTAGTTGGAGGTTGTATCGAAGCTTCTATTTATGTGTATGAACTACATGAAGAGCAAGAAGCTTCATTTGTTTTTTCTATTTTTGAGCTGAGTGAAACAAGTCTTTCTTGCTTGGGTACCCATACTAGCTCCGGATCCCGGTGTATAGTGTTGTGTGACCTTTCCCTTCCCACAATCTTCAATCAGCTTTATCGTTATAGGATTTGACTCACATGGGTCAGGAGACATGTAAGAACACAATTTTTGTTTTGACACCCAGATTTGATAATTTCCTTGATAGTAGCCTTGGGATTCCAATAGTCATTTAGGAATCCAAAGCAACATTTTCTTACATTTTTGGGAGCGAGTGGGGCATCTCTTACAAGGCTCCTATTTTTTAGCATAAAAATTATCGCTAAAGAAGCTTTAGGAACCAATTTTTATGTTTTGTTAGTTATATTGCGATGGGTCTTGTGTGTCTCATTTTTTGTTTCAACTATAGAAGTTGAAGTTCTAGAGAGCTGGGCTATAGGGACAAATGGTTCAACCTCTTGGACATGCACTATTTTGGGTTGTGTTTTCTCGGGAGGTGATATTTGGTGGCTATCATCCATGCACATCCTAGGTTTATATTGCCTTCCATCGTTCCAGTAGGCATGACCAAAAAGTCTTGAGCCACAACCCCATTGTCATAGCTAACAAAAGTGTGCCAAATTCCAAAAACCTTAGTTTTTTTTTTGTCACCCTTGACTTGGATACTCTCAGATAGAGATGGATTTCCCAACTAACACCACACCCCATATAACAACAGATTATATTTAGCACGCGTGTCCAATAAGGAGTTATATAGCACTTTCACATAGGTGCTATTTAACTCAATAGGGTATCATATAAGTGTGTCAGAGTCCAACCACTCATCCTATATCATGGAATGCATGTGTAACTCCAAGGTTGGTCTCTTGTTGGCGTCTAATACGTTGTTGTCGCTCCTTAGCCTCAGCTTGAGCTTCTATCTTCTTCAATCTACTTGTGCCTTGGTTGCCTCTTTTTATAGATGGCACGTAGCTCCTCTTTTTTTAAAGGATCATAATAGCTTTTAAATTTTCTCCCATTGAGGAATCCAATGGTTTCAACTCTATCAAGAGTTTCCACACGAATGGTGCCTTGTGGGGCGATTTCGCATTCTCTATATGATCCTTTTCCCGCATAATTCAATTTTATCTTCTCATTTCACACTCCATAGATAAGGACTTTATCCCCAACCTTGATATCTTAGTTCTTTATATGATGGTCAAATCATTTCTTCCTCCTATCTTTCTCCACAAGTGCACTTTGCACAACCAATTTCCTTTCTTTATCTAACCTTTCAAGGATATATAAACGCTCAACTAAAGGGCTACCATCCCAACCTTTTTGTGAAGCTACATGCAGAATAGGAATTACAAACTCCCATGGAAAAACTGCTTCTTGGCCATATACCATTTTGTATGGTGTACAATTAATAGACACTTTGTAAGAAGTACGATAAGACCATAGAGCTGATGTGAGCTTCAAATCCCAATTTGTGCGATGAGCTTCCATTGTTTTGGTCAAGATAGAAATCAAGGTCTTGTTAATGCTCTTAGCTTGGTCGTAATACAATGTAGACTTATGGTGAGCTATCATGAAGTTTGTTGTGAGTTCCTTTATTACTTCATTTACAAAATGAGTACCATTGTCACTCACAATTTCAAAGGGACAACCAAATCTTATAATAACGTTCTCAAAGAGAAACTTGGCAGTTGACCTTGCATCAGCCTTGCGTGTCACCCTAGCTTCCATCCGCTTTGTCACATAGTTAGTGGCAATAATAATATATCAAGATTGAGTGTTACAAGCTGCCAGACTAATTGGGCCTACAAAGTCTAAACCCCATTTTTCATATGGTTGAGTCACTTTAGCAGGATGTAAGTGCATCTTATCCTTTCGTTGTGTGATCTTGTAACGTTGGTATTCATCTCACCCTTTTGCAAAACCAATGCATCTTTGAATAAGGTAGGCCACCAATAGCCTGATTGTGACACCTTTCTAGCAGTTATCTCCCCTAAAAAATGTCCTCCGGCTATACCCATGTGGTCTTCTTACAGTATGTATAAATGCTCATCCTCATGAGCACAATGTCTAAGAATATCGTTCTTCCCTAGCTTATAGAGTTTTTTTTCAATTAGAGAATAAGGTTTACATTCTTTTAACAGTTTTCAAACTATATCCTTATGAAGCTCCTTGGGTGGAAAACCATTAACTAAAAAGTTTACAATCTTCTCATTCCATTCAGGCATGGTCTCTACTAGGAATAGGGAAGTATTGGGCAATTCATCATAAATTCTAGTAGGGGCTTCACCATTGGGTATGCAAGACAAATGATCCGCCATGACATGTCTTTTACCAGGTCTCACCACAATGGTAAAATCAAACTCAAGAAGAGTTAACAACCATCGTGTAATTCTCACCGTAGAACAAGGTTTATTTACTAGATACAACAATGCTCTATGATCAACATAGAAAAAAAACTTGCTAGAAAGAAGGTAGTAGAAAAATTTCTTCATCGCATAAATCTTAGCTAAACCTTCCTGCTCTGTAGTGGTCTAGTTCCTCTCAGCATCATTTAATTGACGACTTGCAAAGCTAATGGGGTAGTCCAATTTATGTTCTCCTGGTTGAGCTAGAACACACCCAATTGCATAGTTCGATGCATAAATATGCACATGGAAACAATTGGGCACTCATAGAATGGGAGCACTGGTTAAAGTATTTTTCGATAACTCATAAGCATGGTCACACTCCGCGGTCCAGTGGAACTCAATAAGAAGTTTGTACAAAGGACCAACTATCTCGAAAAAGTTTAACCAACATGGCCCATGAACCTTTGAACTCATTTATAGTTTGTGGGTGGTGGCAAATTAGCAATGGCTTTAATTTTTCTTCACTTGTAGAAGTCACATTTTTGGACACTATATGCCCTAAAATGACTCCATGTTTAATCCAAAATTGGCATTTGAAAGGGTTTAAGGAGATACGATACAATCTACACTTCTCAAACAATTTTTGTAAACATGATAGATGTTCCTTCCAAGAAAATAACACAAAGGTCATCTAAGAAAGATTTGCAAAACTCCCTAAAATATTCTCTAAAAGGAGTGTTTATTATCTTTGGAAGGTAATAGGGACATTGGTTAAGCAAGCCATAACACGAAATGAAAATTCTCCAAATTTGGTTATAAAAGCAGTTTTAGCTTGGTCCTTTAATGTAATTGTGATTTCATTTTATATAGAGTACCCATCTAAAACGATATAAGATTTCTCTCTTGCAACTCTTTCAAGCACATGTTCTAAATATGGAAAGGGGTAATGGTCCCTCCTAGTGGCAGCATTGACCTTCTTGAGACTCACAAACACTCTGAGTTTCCCATTATTTTTTGGCACAATAACTATTGGAGACATCCATTTTGAGTGCTCAATAGGGTATATAAATCCGCATTTGACAAGTTTTTTAATCTCTTCTTGAACAACCTTTGTATACTTAGGATTCATTGGGTAGGTTCATTGCTGGAATGGCTTTTAGCCATGCTATTCAAGGGAATCATGTGTTGCACCACGAAAGGTGGAACACATTTCATATCATAATATTTCCAAGCAAATATATCCTTGAATTCCTTGAGAAGTTATTTAAGTACATACTCCTCAGTCTCTGTCAGATCTTGGGCAATGAAAACAAGTTTGGACTCTTCTCATGGGTTTGCTAACTCTATTTCCTTAACTATTGCAAGACCATCATAGAGTCCATTGCTTCCATCAATAGGTGTTCTCTAGGCCTTTGTATACTCAACCTTACATTCCTCTGTGGTGTAGGATTTGAAATGTTCAGGTGCAGGGTGTAAGTCTATGGGGTCTTGTTGTTCTGTGGACTATGATTTCTCATCCACTGACTTTTGTTGTTCAGCTATATCTCCATTTTTCCGTCTCCTTACGATATGGCTTGGCTTCTCTGTAGCCTCTAGCTATGCGATGTCAATGGGTTGTGGACTACACTACATAACAATTTGAAGGTATTCACCCAATCATCTACCAACTTCTCATGAGCATCACATGCCCCTATATAATTAAGCCATTCTGTGATAGATTTCTTTTCATTTATTCTAGCATTCACATTTTCTCGATATCGTCGCCTCTTATATCTCTTACTCTTCTTGTCTAATTTTTTATTACGGCCGATCTCCAACGAAGAGGCTATATAAATCATTACTCGTGTCTTATCCCCTCCTCAATAGATTGTCCTCTAGGTTACCAATGGGTCTTGAATGGTTTGTCTCCAGATTTGCACCAAGATTTAACTCAAGTTTTATGTCCTCAAAGTCAATTTCAATTGATGATTTTGACTCCAAATCGTGTGGGCTATAGTCTTGTGAGACGCTACTGGTTCCAGTGTCAGTCAAGCCTTCATCTTGTAGGTCATCAAAAACTATATGCATTGCTTCTATCATGTTTAAGGGTATCAGTTGTGGCATTTCATCCCCCTCAGGTGTTACCCAGGTTGTCCCCTTATTTCCCCAAGTGTCTATGGTTGCTGCTAGGTTGACCCAATCCACATTGTCAGACTCAGTCATCCCAAGTAGAGCATCCATATAAGGAGAATCTTTCCCAGCATCAGTGTCCATTTTACACGTGTAACAATACTGCAATGGGGCCAAGTGAACTATGGTATCATATCTATAATCGATTATAAATCTATTTCCTAGAGGATGTGTTCAACAAGTTACAAGATCAGCTCGAATGACAGAGTCTTGGAACTGCAATTAGACATGGTTTTTAGACCAATCATGCACCATTTTTTCTTCCCTCATGTAAGGAAATCCTAAGATCATTTCAGATGACATAATGTGGTTGGAAAAATCCATGACAATGAAGGTATTCCTTATTTTGTGTCCAAAGACCTTGAGCTTAAGATCTTCTAGCATTCCAATAGGCTTAACAATAGTCCCATTGGCCATCTTTACCATTATGTTTGTACTCCAAAGGTGAGGTCTTCCCATAGTTTCCCGATAATTTTTAGTCAGAATGCTACAAGGATTCCATTCACAGTTCATCCCTTGGTAGTGATTGGTCTAGTCGCATTGGATTCATTGCCTTCAAAGTATTGTCACAACTTCCTAACAAGTATTTCAACAAGAGAGTTCTCATCTAGGTTGGGTTGTGGATCTAAGTGTTCCTCCTCTATTGGCACCTACCTAGGTCCATCCATTTCTGAAAATTGTGGTAGCCTCACTTTCATTTATCCATTGAGGAAAGCTCAAAGAGCTAAGAATAGCTCGAGGTCTCCATATAGTTTGGACATGATGGTGGTTTTAACTTTTGAAGCCATGAAATCTGTCAATTTGGAAATATTTAACGGCACCTTTTTACATCCCTTGACGTGGGGGAGATGGGATCTCCATTTCTTTGATAGGGTTAGGTAGCCCCTCTCTAAACATTCTCTCCAACAAGAAGGGAGTATGCACTAGGATAACACTAGGTATGGCCAGTGGTCTACGGACTTTGTGAGGTTTCTTTTACGTAGCGAACAGTGTGTTGATAATCTGGATGTGCCTAGGTGCTAGCTCTAGATCCATTTGGGTCTCTTCTACCAAACTCATTAATTGGTTAACTCGCTCGATCTTCTCTGTAGGGTTTGGGTAAGTTTGTATCTTCTTCTTGGGCCTTGGCCATTGTGGCTCATGACAATCTTCCTTGTTTTTTTTCTTTTCTAATGGTCATTTTGATCTCCATGGTTCTACTTGAATCAAAATCCTCTTTAGCGTTGTTTATATATACGGGGTCATCACTAGCCCTTATGTTGGTCTTTTAACTGGTGCTTGACTTTGTTGCTTTTTGCGATCTCTTCCTTCATGTTTTCTTCTTCTTCTAAGATTGGGCAATCGATCCTATGTCTCTTTCTTCAAGAATATAATTTTGGTTTGGAGCATTGATTGTGTGAGTACATTTATTGGTACCAAGGTGTACTGTGTTGGCTCCTCGGTAACCTCAATTAAGTTCAATGGCGTTATCTTTGGTGCATTTTGATTATTCAGACATTGGGCAATCAAATGATCTATGCCACATCAATTACACATGAGTATCGGCATTGTAAGTGCTCGCTTGATTGGTTTGCATCATTGTGGAATTCTTTTGTAATCTAATAGGACACTCGGTTACATGATGTGGACCCCCACACTTGTAGCATTGAAGAGGTGGTCTCTTGGTAGTGTAATTGATATTTTGGCCTCTTGCCGCAAGAGAAGCTACTTGATAGACATGTTTGACTTGTCTCCAATAGTCCTCCATGTAATATTGTGGACTTTCTTCAAGTGCATCAATCCCATAGTCAATATTAGGGTCTATATCTTCCTCACAGCCTTCCAAACAAGCAATAGATGACTCACAACCCACTTGATTCATAGAAGTGATTCTCAGATGTGGTGGTTGCGATCCTAGCATTGGAGGTGGTAAGGGTGTTGTTTGAACAAAATTTTGGGCCCTAGGGACCATGTGTTGTGATGTTTGTTCAAGAGGTGGGGCCAGCATCAATGCAGGCACTCAAGGTGTATCCATCCATGCTAAGGTTGATGTATTGGCCATCGCGCGGTTAAATACTATGCAATCCTTGGCTTGATGACCATACCTACCACATTCATTGAAATTACCATTAAATTTTACTCTAAACGTAGGGCATTCAATGGTACTATGCGGACCATAGCAAACTGAGCACCATTATTGCTCCCTTCTCGGATTATATTGTTGTTTTGTGGAGCACAATTGTCTCTAAGGCTTTCTTGAATGGCCTTGGTGAGATCTTCTAAAGTCATCTCAAATATCTTTGGCTCTTTATCAATAGCCTTTATGGTCATTGGCTCATGCCGCGATGCTTGCGAGCTAGTAGATTTAGGCTCAACAAACACTCTTTTTCCTTGAATCATTAAGTTGTTCTCCAATTGGATCGCATTGGTGGTGATTGCTTCCCAAAAGGTGATTCCTCTAATGACTTCGCCATTGTATATATCCTCATGTCATAGTCCCCTAATGAATCTATCAAGAAATTTGTTATTATTGAAGCGCTCATTTGGATTACAACAAGAATTCAAATGCTTTAAGAGACTAATAAATTCTCTCACAGACTCTCCTTCCTCTCGTTGGGATTTTTGGAGTTGAGATGCTACACCCCAAAGCACTCCCTCTCGTATGTACTCTTTCAAGAACAATCTCCTAAGAGTAGGATAATTTTTTTTCTCTTCCACACTTAGGGCTCTATACCAATCCCCAACCTTTCCACTCAAGGTTAGGCTTAAAGCATTACTCTTATGCAGGTCATTATGTTCTCCTAGGGAATCACATATTTGTTCAAATACTTCGATATGATTTCTTGCGTCCCCGTCTCCACTAAATTTTTGTGTGAACTTGGCTATTTGCACTGTCTTACTTCTAGGATCTCTATCCGGCGTGTTACGCATATTTTCAACAATGGATCAACCAATAGATTGAGCAAAGGTTGCCAAGTCACCTAAGTGAGCAGGTATAGTCAAAACAAATGCTCTCAAGACTGCATGTGAAATAGGGGTTGACATCAAGCTTGGCGTATAGGCAGCCCTTGAGTTCCAAGTTGGGTACAATGTTGTGCTATGTGGTGGCCCAAAGTTCATATGTGTGGCCCTAGGCATAGCAAAAGTCAAATGTGACATGCTAATGCTAGCCGATATGGTCCCATTGAAATAAAAGCTTGGGTCTTGTGGTTGTGGAGCATAACAATGGGAGGGGTAGGGGATATATGAATACGAGGACCCATAGGTTCATATGAATGATACACACTTGTAGATACAGTTGAAGGCACTGAGCTACCATGTAGTGGTACTTTACTAACAAATAAAGTCCATGGCGTGTTTTTTGTCATACCCATCACTGGACTAGGCATGGTAGCCATGGTGTCATCAAGAGAAAGATGAGGTAAACTTGGAAAGGTAAAGCTATCACTTGTGGGCTCCAATTGTACTAAGACCCCTAGAAAAACAACATATGGAGGATCCATCGGACTTACCGAGGGAGTCTCCATTTGTGATAAAGCTGGTTGCTTAGCCTTCCCTGTATCCAAGAATCTCATGAGACCCGTTGGAGGCATGTGGATCCCTTTGTTCTGCCTCTCCAGCTCAATAACCCTATGGATGACATCCCAAACTCTTTGTTGTTGGTCCTCTACCCTAGTAGCACCCATTGTGGATTGTAGTACATCTAACCAACCCACATGATAGGTGGACTTGTGTATAGGTCAATTAAAGTCTCTGTTTGTAGTTCATGCTCCCAATTTTTGTTTGGAAATGCTCCATCTAGGATTGAGGTGCTAGGGGTGTCCTTTGAACTAGATGCAATGTGACTCTCTATGGGTTTATCCTTAATGGTCACTAAATTAGAAGCACTTGATTGCTTGACTAGCATGGATGTCGACATAGGGGCCTTTGTCTTAAGCTCTCTCCATTGCTTCGTGTTGTGTAAGCTCTTGATTTCCTTTTTCCTTGCTGCAAGGATATATCACTCAACCGCTTGCACTTTGGAAAGGCTTCTACCATCAGGTAATATAACCTCGAAGGGGAATAACTTTGAAGAGTCAGGTGGTGCAATGAATGGAGTATTCACATGCACACTCTTCGGGAGCATGGGGTCTATGTTGGTCATGAATGGCAAATTTACTTCCCCACCCCCTTCATTCACATTTCTAGCTTCATGTTCGGATCGAGTGGCTCTACTAAAAGTCTCCTTCAAGCGGCTAAGCACGCTTGGCATGGACCGTGGGTCCATGTCATGCATGTCTTGCTTGAACTATCAGGATTAGGCATCGGGTAACCTTCGATGATGTTGTAGTCAAAGGAAGAGTCACTAGAAGGAATATGTGGGACCTGAGTGGTACTACCTTGGGTTCCCGCTGAGGGCCTAGAGCCTAAGGTGGAGGAACAATGAGTGTCTGTGTAATCGGAGACACTCTCTCTATGCCCATCCTCTAGCACACGACCATGGCATAGGTGCATGTGACCTCAACACTCTAGAAGTGTTGGTGAGTGCTCGTGAAGGCCGGTCACCTAGTTTTTTAGGTGTTTACAACCCAAAATTTTTTGTTCTTTTTGGTCTTTTTTTCTAACCAATCCACGGAATATGGTGTGTGATAGCTCAAAATGAACGTCTTTTCTAGACGGATATGCGGTGCTTTACAACCCCCAATTCGGTTACATAAAGCCCTCAAAATCCTAAAAATAGTAAGTTTTTTAGGTGGGAAGAGGGCTAGAATTCGTAAGTCCAAAGGGTGTTGTTGAAGGGGATGGTGGAGGACTTGAGGAACTTGTCCCACATGCCCTCCCTTCACTTGAGGTCCTAGTCTTTATATATAGTATGTATAGTGTGTATAGTATATCATAAGACTGAGGACTGAGGCTTGGGCTGGGGCTCGGGGAAACGATCTTGATCCTTCCTTTTAAGATAAGTTTTTTTTTTAAATTTTCTTTTTATATTGAGTGTTATTTTGAGTCCCGGATATCCTAAGCGTTTTTTCTCCTTTTTTTTCAAAAAATCTTTTTTCAATGGATAATGTTGCACGTGGGTGCCAAGATCATACGTGCACACAATAGCTCTATGTACCTCGGTCTAACCTCCTTGCAACTAATTAACACTAATTACCTCTGCTCACACATTGTCTAACACAATACACTGCACACTCACAATACAATCAACCTTCTCACTGTTTACTCTATTGCTCATTGTCTACACTAACTAACAAATCTATTAACACCTGCACATTACAGATCTTAGCAAATCTAACAAAAAACCTGCACATTTTAACACTAACAGATTCTAACAAACCTGCTAAACCTGCACATTATAGCCACTTAGTAGACCTACATAAACTCAAACAAAATCTAAAAAAAGATGGAAGAAAGGCTTCGAGAGGTAGAAACAAGTGCTCCTCAAGCTTAATGCAAGGCAGTTCCCAGTAACAGCACCAAAAATGTGCGCTTTTCTACATGTGTGGGAGGATGGGAACTTGCCTGTGCAATGTGTGCAAGCCTCGAAAGGCTGCAAGCACACAACTAGATAGTCCTAGCAAGATTAAAAAAACAATGGTGTGTCACTCACCACTCAATGCTTCCGTTGGCATGAAGGATCCTGGGCTGCAAAGAAGGAGTTTCCTCCACAATGCTTGATCACATACACACTCTCTCTCTCATGCATACACACACATACTCTCTCTCTCTCTCTCTCTCTCTCAAGCATACACACACATACACATACACATGTGAGAAAATGAAGGAGAAGGAGACAGAGATGGAGCAAGAGCTCTTCTTAGATTGCACCTCCCAGAATGAGGATTTTTAGGTCAAATGGACCTTTTATAAGAGTTTGACCCATTCACACATGGGCGCCCACAGTGGTTGATCGTTGTAAAACTACTGTAAAAATAAAATAAGTGGTGTGCCTCTCATCGGCGATCACCTACAAACCTATTGGACCGACAATCCCGGTCCATGACAATCAAATAAATGATAAGGCATCCGTGACAGGTGATAAGGTTTCCATGAGGGTTAACAATGTGATAGTTCATATATAAGTTTCTTATACAATAGGTATAGGCTGAGATAAATACCACCCTTCTTCCAAAGGTAGAGTTGAGTTGTTTTTCTCATAGGTAGTTACTAGTAATAACAATGATTCATTTGTTTGCTCTGCAGGCTATAGTAGCTTGATATGAATTGCTATACTACCATGTAATGGAGGTTGTTGACCTGATATTGGCTAAGATCTTTTCAATCCCATTGATGGCTTGAGTATTTAAATGATATTAGATAGATACATATACAAATAATCACCTTTGTGGTCTCAATGATATATATTTCACAACTCTGTTTGTACTTTGGTCTATAATAGCACTCATGGATTTTGTGATGTGGCCATTTTCCTTCAACAACACTCTACTTCGGTTGATTAGATTGTCCCATTGGTTGCCCCACATGCAATCCTTGTCCAAATGTTCCCAATTTCCATTAGGAAAATTTTGGACTCAAATTTGGGTTTGTAAGAGATGCCATGTTAGCACAAAGGAGATAATGGGAAATTCATTAAATATCCTTTTTCATACAAGATTTAAAAAAAAAAGAATATCTCCTTTATTATAGGGTAAATTTAAAAAATCCAAAAAGTATTGGAAAGTAACCATAGCTATGGGTACTTACTCTAACTCCCCAACACATGATATGTGTGCCATACATTTATGAAGGACACCATGACCCATGTGAGTCTAGGAGCATGAGAACATGCATGTGCAATTAATCCACACACAACATCAACGATGATATCATTATAGACTCTACAACCAAGATATATTAAATCCCATGTATGACAAATTTCCATAGGTTGAATGCATCTACTACTTTGGGTCTATATTGTGTCTAGTCTCTCTCATAAATCAACCGTAATGCAACTACCATGAATGATAGCTTATCCAAGCTATCATGAGGGGTCTCAACCCCAACAATTGGTATCAAAGCCACATGATGGCTAACACAATTTCTTAGCCTCATTCTTATCCTAGGAATTTTTCATTGTCTTTGCCAGATCAAGTGGTAATCTCCTCTCTCTCGCCACTTGGATGGAGCTATACTTTTGTGCATCTGCATTTTAGATTGGGTGGTAATTTCTTTTCCTAGCCTTCCAAAATTTCCCAAAGGGTGCAAGTTCATCCCTTCTTAATAATAACCAGCCATCTTTAGCAAAGGATAATCCCCAAGGTCAACGTTTCTAAAGATAGGCAAGCCTCAATGTGCATGTTGATACACTCTCTCAAGACAATTGGCTACACAGTAGGCAGCTCACAAAGGAAAGGTTCAATAAAACCATCACCCTCACCAAGACCATCACCCTTGCACATCAAGGCCTATGCCATCTTGATTTTTGGAGAAAACCAGATTTCCCCCAACTTGGTGCTTGTCATAAAATCTTCCCAAAGGTGGATCTTAGGCTACTATATAAATGCAGGTTGATCTTGCTCATTGCTCCAACTAGCCCGAATCCTACCACGAGCTCGTCGCTTGATGAGGCATTTAGGCCAACCAAACCCTTGGGTATATTAAAGTCCATCAATCCTCAGACATAGAAATCTGGCATTGCCAAGCTATTATTCTACCCAAGCTAGTTTGTCATCCGATCTCAATGATTTCCAAGTACTCTGATGCCATCAAGGTGCACTAGTGCATATCATTGAGGCTTCACCCTAGTTAGCCCCCCAGAGTACTTAAGATTGTCCAATCTACTACTTGATTTCATTATACTTAAGATTGTCCAATCTACTACTTGATTTCATTAAGCTCTACCCGCATTTGGATGCATGCAAAAGCTACCAGCCTGGTGTTACCTCTATGACTTTATAGCTCTTTGTGATGTCCAACTACTACCTCCGTGCATTTTGCCCATATGGGGCATCTATTTTTGGTTCATGTTGTTTGCACACTTGATGCCTTTAGCCTATTTTTAACTCTTGCCACATCCCACTTTCCATTTGCTGAATTTTGATAAGTCCCTATTAAAGTGGAGAAAATCCGGAGACGATACACACATATGAAGAGCACCAAGGACCTACAGTTTGTTATGCATGACATGCCTATCAAGACATTGCACTCACTTCAAGGTGATTTTGCTATAAGATACCTCCTAGTTCAATCTCAAGGGGAGGAAGTTGGATGATTACAAGGGACAAGTCAAGCTACAACTATGAAGAAGAAGAAGAATATCTACAAACTATGAAGATAAAGAGGCTACATCAAGGGGACCATGAAGATCAAGATCAAGAGATCAACAATGAACTAAGACTCCATGACAACAAAACGATAAAGATCAATCAATTGTGAAGATCAAGGCACAATCAAATGAATGCATAAGTTTACAATTAGGCATTATTTGAACCTAGTGATAAGAAAGTGATCACCTTATGAACCATAGTGATGAATCATGGTGAGTCACTACGATGTATCAGTGAAACACAGTGATCTTAGATGAATGATAATCCTATGTACACCACGACTAGGTTTAAGGAGAGGTTGGGAAGTAACCCTAACCATGGGTATTTTCCCTAACTCCCAACACATGGTATGTGTGCTATACATTTATGAAGACACCATGACCCATGTGAGTCTAGGAGCATGAGAACATGGATCTCCATTAATGGACACATGAAATCACTGATGATACCACTATAGCCTCTCCACTCAAGCTAGATTAACTCCCTTGTATGATCCTTTTACATGAGTAGAATCTATCTACTACTATGTGCCTATATTGTGTCCAGTCTCTCTCATAACTTTGTTGGGATTGCCCTAGCCATGGCATGCTATGGGAATACTCTCTCTTTCTATGACATGATGACCATGCATATCCAAAGATGGCCCATGAGTACACATCCATCACCCATGTGAGTACATGAGCTTTAAATGAAGGTCAATATGGTTACATCTCATGCACTACATTAGTAGATGCTTCTGAGAGGTTTTTTTGCAAGATAGACCCGATGGCCTCAACACCAAGGCTAATGCATGATGGCCTCATCACAAAAGACAAACAATATGGGGCACCACCTAGCTTGGATGCGGCTAGGATGTAGGGTGAGCATCAATGCACATCACTCACACACCAAGGCGTGCAACTATTCACTCCCCCTCTCAAACACAACCAAAGGTAATGGACTCCATCCACTCACAGGTGAGTTAACACACCTGCAAGAGTTAACACACTGAAAGAGTGAAGGATAAGTTAACACACCTGCAAGAGTGAAGGATAAGAGGGAGGAGGGGAAAGAGGGGAAGAGAGAGAGAGAGAGAGAGAGAGAGAGAGAGAGAGAGAGAGAGAGAGAGAGAGAGAGAGAGACCCATCTTGCAGGTGAGTTAACACACCTGCAAGAGTGAAGGATAAGAGGGAGGAGGGGAAAGAGGGGAAGAGAGAGAGAGAGAGAGAGAGAGAGAGAGAGAGAGAGAGAGAGAGAGAGAGAGAGAGAGAGAGAGAGAGACCCATCATGATCACACCAAGCAACCCATTGTCGTGAACCGTGAATCCCAATAATCACAAAAATATGCATATTGTATAGAACACAAGAGGGTGAATTGCATTACAACATGGGAGAACTCCATTATGGTGGTGAGAGGTGGTTGATTTTGATGCCTACACCAAGATACTTCACCACCACCCAATGTATGTTTCCATAGAGTTTCTTTGGGCCATGCAACTCCACAAAGCCTTGCCAATGGTGCTAGCAAGATCTTGTGTCATATGGGTGTGCCGGATGATTTAGAGCAATCTATGCATGCGGCATGATAGAGAGTGAACTGTTGCATGATAGTTGTAGTTTGTGCTAATCATTAGAAATGTGATATTGTGAGAGAGAAACCTATCTAATGCATGATGTATGATAGGTGCTCTACATTGAGAATAGATGACATGTCAGCGGCTCGCATTGTGATGGCGTGTGGGCTTGTTGATGTCCTTGCGTGATGGTGAGACCTCCTTATATAGGGAGAGAGGGTGAAATTTCCTAGTTTTTTCTTTTGGGGCGTGACCTACACCATGTGACCGTGGGTCGGCCATGTCTGTTGCATGATGCTTTTGATAGAGGCACACAGAGAGAAAATAATAGAGGAAGCGAGAGATGGAGGGGGAGTAGGATAGAGGAATGGGGGTTTTTACAATATGCACTAGTCGTAGCTAGCATTAGGAAATTTCGGAGGTCATTTGGAGGGCCTTCTAAGAAATGTATTTTTTGCACTCTCTCTCTAGAAAAAATGGCAAATAAAAGAGCTGGGTCTTTCATAGTAAAACTTCAAAAAGTGTACTTTAAGTAGATTCCTTACTCTTCTGAACATTCGTTCGTAGTGATTGAGGGATAATCCTCTTTTCAGTTGCATTGAATGAACCTCGTCAATATGGAGGGAATGAGGCTAACATGGAGGGACGAATCCGCAGCCGCTATTCACTTTCCATTAAACCTGCACATTTGGCTAATGGCGCACTCCTCAAATGGCACAAATGTTACCCAGAAACGAGCCAAATATCATCTTCACATTGATTTGGACAATGAGTACCAACCATTGATTAAGCGCAGTAAAACAAACACACATATACCTCCCGCTTCCATAGACATGCTCAGAGCTCAAGGGGCTAAACACATAGATATCTGGACGAGAGGCTCTCTCTACCCTAAGAATACAATAACTAATGCATCTCCACCGTTTGTCAATCCTACAAGCTTATTGACCTTTGCTGGTGATGGAGAAAAGGGCCTTCTGGGTTATTGTAAATCACTTACAAGAGAAGCTGAAACTTACAAGAGCATTCTCCAAGCTCAACAATGTGAGATTGTTCGCCTTTCACATTTACATTCTACAGATCAGGTTACCATTTTGCAACATAAAACAGAGGTACAAGAACTGAAAGGAAAGGTGCGAAGTTGTCAAATGAAGGACACCATCTTGGGTGGTCGTATCCGAAAGAAGAAATTGCGCAATCTTGAAACATTGCAGGTTGCATCAGGAGGTCTCAAGAAAAGAATCCGAGCATTAAGGTGATGCTTCTTGGTTGGCTACATTGTCTTAGTTAAGTAATCTTTTTGTTTTTTCTTGTTATGCATTACTTTCATGTGCCTAAATAGTGTTAGTGAAGCAAATTTTCTGTTATTTACTTATGCATTGTCTTCATGTAGAGATTCAATCTATCCTGACAAGGAAAACATTGACCCCAAAGCCAATATAGGAAAGAGATTGAAGCCACTTATAAGTAGAAGCCTGGCAGCAGATATAGTACATGACAAGAAGTTTAAGGTCCTACAACGAAATGTAGTGGACCGCTTTATTTCAGAGAACTCGGTGCCTGCAAAAGAGATACAAGGCACACTTGATTCACTTGGTGTAAGCAAAAGAGGATATTCGGCTATCCAAAAGTCTGTCTCATCCATCTTGGTTAGGAAGGGTATAAAATCCAAACTTCTACCATCAGCCTCAAGTGTTTGGAAAGAGAGGCTTCAGCTTAACGAGGCACAGGGAGACTATCTTGGACAACCCTTTCATATTAAAGCAACTTACAGTGGCCATGGAGCAAACATGGCATATGATGAGTTCAACAATATTTTTATGGACCTGCGGATACTACAGAAGAGAATGGTGGAGTTTTACAACATCACATTTGAAGAGTCACGTGGGCTATTACATTTTGTGTTAAAACTGGATGAGTGTGAGCTTGTTAAAGAGAAAAAGCTAGAGCGTGTTACTATTACTTCAATGAACAGAGCCCTCTCAAAGTGTCCCAGTGATGATCCTTTATATTTTAGTGTTCAATCAGAATCTAACATATGGTGGCTTGGTGCGTTTGAGGTAAGCGAGATTCTCAAGTAAGCTCAAATGTTCAGATCTACTTAAGTCTCATTTATTTTGTGTTGCAGGTAAAGAAAGAAGATCATGAGATTCTATATTGGATGTTCCATTGAACTAATATTCCGGAGGTGATTGATCGACAGACTAACCAGGGAGAGGTACTATGTCTAGACGGAAGGGGAGACTTTCAAGTTCAGTGGCATCTTGCAGGTGACCTTAAAACATTAAAGTGCATGTATAATTGTGGAATGGGTGCAATGGCAAAGTCACCGTGTTTGTTCTGCATGGAGCCTGCAAAGGTCATGGACCCAAAGTGGTGGAGAAAAGCTCCAACACGTCACATTGAGGATCCTGCTTTTCGATCGGTTTTGAAAATACCACTTGTGAATGTCCACATTTGTACAATGCATGCCCTTTGTAGAATTGTGGAGAAATTGGTCTACTTATACATCGGGTTTGCTTGGAAGATTAAGAACTCCGCAGAACGACAAGTAGCCCTGCAGTGCTTAGAAATGGTACTGTCGGATATGGGGCTTCATGGTGGCAATGTGAAAATCTAGCGGGATGAAAAGAGATCAACTGCTGAGAAGGATGTCCCATGCAAACCATCCATCGGTGGGGTGAAGGCACGGAGGTTTTTATCTAAGCCCCAAGGTACAAGAGATCCAAAGCTAACAAAACATGGAAAAATATATAACACATCTTATGTTAGCAAGGTAGAGTATCAGAGCTGGAAAAAGCTACATATTGCAGTCAAAGACCACGAACCAACTACTCGTAACGCGAAGGCTGAGGTTTGGCGATCAATAGACATCCTATTTTTGATGTGCGACAAAGATGAGTGGTCACAAGGTGATATGAACAAGTTCAAGGAAAATTTCAACCTTCTGAAAAAATCATTCAAGACAGCATGGACAGACACCCAGATTACTCACTACATGGTATTATCATGTATTTCTTTCTCTCTTATGTGCAAATATGTGACTGTAAAACATTCTAACTAATTTGTTTTCATATCTAGCACATCATCTTCAATCATTTTCCATATTTTATAGAGAAGTATGGGAACCCGGCAATATGGAATACCCAAGGGATGGAAAAGTCTCATTACATGGCGAGAAATGCTTATTTCAGGCACACACGACATGGTGGCTCTCGAATCAAGGCTAACAGTTTGAGAGAACTATTTGAATGGTTCTATCGTAGAATCATTCATCGAATGCAGGCAAAAGAAGTCTTGGCAAATTCAGCAACAACACAAGCCATCAGACATTTACAACAACAAAAAGCTAAAAGATCAATGGCATACAACAACTCCGGAGCTCGTGAAAGTCAACGAAGGTGGAGAGAGACAATGGTGTATGTGAATCACAAGTGGATAAAGATACTCTGAGTGGATGACATTGTACAAAATTTATGTAATACATGATCTTATACAATTGCTACTTGAAGTGTATCAAGATTTTGCAGGTTCAATTTTGTTTTTTGGCACGTCACCTTGTAACGAATCATGAGATGTTTGCCATACTCTAAAAGTTCATCTGGGTTTTGTCTACCAAGAGCTAGTGCCATTGCTGTGTAGGTGTAGTAATACGCTGCTCGACCACCTGTATAGCCTGGGCAATAACCAAAACAATCTCTAGCAAACACTTTGTCCACAAGAATGACTTTATGTGCACTTTTGGGCAGCACCGGTCCACCCAAGAAGCGTGATAGTGTCTTGAATGTGTAAGTTGCTATTGAACCCTCTTGTGACATGGAATTGTGAAAAACTACTATCGGCGACTCGCAAAGCTTTGAAAGGTACTGTGCTAGGGCCGCATCCCTTCCTCGATACTCTCTTGTCCGGCGCCGAAGGAAGTCATCCTTGTAAGCAATCCAAGACTGCACATACAATGTCAGAAATGACACAAAGAGAGAGAGAGAGAGAGAGAGAGAGAGAGAGAGAGAGAGAGAGAGAGAGAGAGAGAGAGAGAGAGAGAGAGAGAGAGAGAGAGAGAGAGAGATAGATAGATAGATAGATTTTATTATCGTCCCCGGAGGTCAAATATGACCTATGGGACCAAAGTTACATGTGATGTAGTATGTGTATGGCTGATGAGTGACTCTCGATGCTCCAAAATTGTAGTGATGAGAGTCGCAATGGAGAGCCCACACTTTGGCTGGGAGAGGAAAGTGTGTAGGTCTAAGTTATGGCTGAAAATGTGAGAGAAGCAAGTTCGGATGTGATCAAAAGCTGAGCACTCTAGTAGTGTGTGGTACTCAGACTCTCGAACTTGCAGTGAGCATAATGTGCACAATCGATTTGACTCTTCTCCATTGCCCCAACGCCCTATCTCGCATCGAAGGAAATGGGAGCTAAGCCGAATTGCTGCGATAGTGCGTATTGCGGACAAGGGAATAGGCTCAAGCATGTAAGTGTGAGTACGGTTTCCTCTCTCAGCGAAGAACATGGTTTTGTAGTTGGGGGCAATATAGGTGGTGTAATGTATGAAGCGTGACCCACCGGATTTCTCCCAAGCCGTAATACATTGGCGTTGTAGAAAAGCTTCATTCACTTGAGAGTCAATTGAAGCATCATGTAGCAAGTGTAATGCATCCCATCTCCCAAACCACTTCTTTATGTCTTGCATCCATCCCGTGCTCAAGATCTTGCTTTTATACGTCTTTTGAACTTTTTTGCTTGCTTCCCATGCAATTGTAGGAAGTCGATGTGAGGGGTTTTGACGCATCTTTATCATGTACTCCACAACCCTTTCCATGCCCATAACCTCAATTGGAAGAGATCCCGACTCAAGAAGTAGGAGCATATATGGTGTTTGTGTCTTAACTTGGAGAAAGTTTGTAAGAAAACGCTTTTGGACATTCTCAAACTCTTTCCAAGTAGACTTTGAGATGCTCCTGCCCCACACTTCAACTCCATAAAGAAGAACCGGTGTCACCAATGCATCAAAAAGATACTTCTTGAGAACCCAACACTTGATGTTTCCCGCATTACACATGTTCTCAAATGCATAATATGCTCTCTTTCCCGCTTCCAAACGACGCATAGCACATTCATGCCACTTGTGATTGGATGGAACCTCAAGGCCAAGGTACTTAAAGCTCTCAACAACTTCAAGTGTCTCGTTGTTGTACACAATGCATGGCTTCTCCTTATGGTTGGTTTTCACAAGCATAACCTTTGTTTTGGATTCATTTACAATCAGCCCACTATGCAAGCAAAAGTTCTCAAGGACAACCATAAGCTTTTGTGCATCTTCTAAAGTGTGTGCTAGAAGCACTACATCATCCGCATACAACAAAAGCATGATTACCGCATTGCAAATAGTGACCTCTTCAATGCCTTCTTCTTGCATAAAGTCAACCATTTGTTCCAATTGATCGATGCATAGACCAAAGAGAGTTGGTGACAATGGACATCCTTGTTTAACCCCAATAGTGCTTACAAAAATTTCTGAAATTTCTCTTCCCATGCGCAATTGACAAATCACCTTCTCATAGATTCGAGAAACCGCAAGCATAAACTCACTTGGCACTTGGAGTTCTTCCATCCTTCTCCACAAATTGTTACGTGGAATCATATCAAAGGCTTTCTTAAAGTCCACAAAACAACAATACAATCGCTTGCCTTTCAACCGACTTTCCTCCATGAGAACACGAAGAGTGACAAGATGATCAATGGTGCTATGGCATCGACGAAAACCCGCTTGTCCCTTTGCACGCTTGTCATTCTCTTCAGCCCAATCACTCAATTTCATTTCCATTATGCACCCAAACAACTTTGCCATAAGAGACCCAATCATTATAGTTCGGTAGTTGCTTACATTCTTTACATCCCCTCCTTTATGCAAAGGCTTAACCCAATTAGTACTCCAATCATAAAGCATACCATGTTGAAGTGCAAGGTTGAACATATCACACATCCACTCATGGGTAAAATCTCCCGTCCATTTGATCATCTCCGGCTTGATACCTTGAAGATCTCCCGCTTTGCGAGTGGCCAACTTTTCAAGCCCATCGCATACATCCTCAATAGTAAAAAAAGACGGCACACATGGGAGTGAACCATAAAATGGCATTTTTTCAGTATTTTCTTGCTCATATAATTGCCTACAATGTGTGTACATATCCACTAGACTCAAGTTACCAAAATTCTCAATCCGCTTGCCTCTCAAGTTTCTCCAAAATCTTCCACATGCATGTGCCTTTTCTTGGACTTGAAATTCTTGTTGCTTTACTTCCCATCTTCTTCTCTTCTTTTGAATCAATGCCTTGTACGTATGCAAATGACTTTGATAGTTGTCTTTGTCCATAGTTGCATCAAGCTTTATCAAGGACTTTCGAGCATCTTGACATTCTTTATCAAACCACCTTTTGCGTGATCTATCTTTGTTGATACCATGGAGATGCTTTATGGCAAAGCATTCTTCCGCACAAGAACAAATAGCTTTTTTGAAAGCTTCCCATTTAGTTTCCAATGGTGCATCACATTGAAGCTTTGTCATCCATAATTTTTGCTCAACCATTTCAATGTACATTGGTGCCCGTTTGAAATCCATACATAGTGATAACTTCTCTTTCCTTTGGCTGAGATTATCATGCTTAGTTGCTTCTCCACATGAAAGGTCAATACATAAGGTGCGATGGTCGGATTCCGGGGTCCATTGACCAAACATAAAACTCTTTATGCGATACATGATGGCTTCAGAGAGTAGCATATAGTCAATCACACTATCCCCATTATGTCTTCTACATGTAAATCCATTGGTTCCACTCCACAAAGATACACCATTGGCAATGAGCATACCCGTGCTATTACACATGTGTAAAAGTAACTTTCCATAGTGATCCGGCTCTTTCTCATCCATTGAAATACGATCATACAAGTGAACTTCCTCCAACTCCCTTGAAATGTATGGCATATCAAATTGTTGAGTATCATGTTGCAATGTTTTTGTGCGAGCATTCATATCCCCAAATACAATAACATCACCTTCACCTTTGAAATAAGCAATGTCCTCTTCCAAATCAGAAAATGGTTGATCTCTATCCATGCAAGCATAAAAGGGAGAATCATGATGAGGAATGTAGCAACCGGCTACAAAAATGGGTGCTCTTTTTGGCGTCATAATTTTCAGCCATACATAACGTTTGTACTTGTCATCTTTCACAATTGATACAAAATCTTCCAATCCTTTCTTAACCATACATGCTAACCCTCCTTGTCCTCTTCGTTGCTTGAGATTCTTTGACCACATCAATGAATGTACATTGTAATCCTCCAAGCCGTCAATCCTTTGTGTATCATGCTCCCAAGTTTCAACAAGAAGTACAACATCGGCTTTGCTTGTTAGTTCATCAATGCCAACCCCCGCATTCCATGGGTATCCATTACAATTACAAAAGCATATTTTCAATTGTAACTCGGTCTCATAGGTCACGCATCCCTATTTGCTTGAGAGACTTGCCTCCTCCTTGGGCACATTTTCTTCATGAGAGATCTCCTTGTTTTTATTATTCTTTTCCTCATATGCCTTGCGACGCATATTTTGTTGCTTAATAGTGCGATCTTCACATACAAAACATTTTGTATCCCTCAAATAGATCCAACTATTATCAAGGATAATCTTTCGCTTGGTCTCATCCGGCATGGTGCATACAATTGGCCGTTCTCCCGAGCGAGGAGCTCCTTGCTTCCCCACTCTATGTGCTCCATAGACCATAACTCCGGACATGCCAAAGTGGGTTTTGAAGAAATCTTCAATAACAATGGCAAGAGAAGGAGGTGTCTTTAACTTCTCTTTGGGAATTCCACGAATAACAATGTTCTTGGAACGTCGCTCCCGTTCTTTCAACTCCTCCACATCCACATTCTCAACATTCTTTGTTTGAACCATAGCTTGCATGAGTGAGGAATTAGAAACCACATTGCTACCACATACATCAGCCCAAGACTTGTTTGTGCATACATTTTTCATGTCGCATACATCCCGGCTCATAGTGTCAAATTTCTCCTCTTTCAATACATGGTCATGCTCTACTTTGCTCATCCGCTCCTTCAAAGCATTCAAGTCCACAAGAGAGCGTTTACATTCCTTGACTTCCTCTTCAAGTTGCATCAAACGTGTTGTTTGCATCTCAAGTGTCCTCTTGAGATTTTCATTCTCAACCACAAGTACCCTTAGTGTGCCATTCTCCATTGCAAGTGCTCGTAAGTCTTCGCCTTGTTTGTTTACGGTCTCTTGCAATGATACTAAGTACGCCATGATCATGGTTTCCGATGTCGTTGGTTGGGTGGTTGTGTTGCTATCTCCACACTTAGGAGATTTTGGATCACTTTCCACAATGGTTGTGGATCTTGTTGAAGAAGAAGAACCCTTGCGAGTGCCGGAAGACATTGTATGTAAAATAAGAGATGAGAATCAATTTTGTTGAACCTGTTTACTTCGGAAATGCTGCTACAGAAATGCCTTCCATAACTCTGAAAATTTCTGTCTTTACAACAATGCGTAGAGGACTTCGTGCTCTTCGATTGAGGCTATAGATCACCCAAATCGGAGTTCGGATGAAGAAGTTATGATCAAAAGAGTGGACTGCTGTCTACTAGGTCAAAAAACGGCTGCACTGAGAGAGAGAGAGAGAGAGAGAGAGAGAGAGAGAGAGAGAGAGAGAGAGAGAGAGAGAGAGAGAGAGAGAGAGAGAGAGAGAGAGAGTTACCATGAAGCTCTCATCCTGCAGAAAGAGGTTTTCTTGCCACAGGTCTACAGATGTAGTTGACCCTTGACCTGAATGGTTAAACCAATCCTCCACTTCTTTGTTACTTTTCGATGGTCTTAGGCTTTGTCTTATTGCTTGGAAGGTGGCTTCATCAGGTAGTGTCTCCTTTTATTTTTCAGCTTTCTCAAAGCATCTTTGAAGGCATTCCATTGGATTGCTGGATGTTTCCATTGCCTCATCATCACTACTATCCTCTGAAACAAATCCACTCCTCTCCTCTTGGACTCTGGAAATAATAGCCAGGGAGAAATCCTCCCTTAAATAAAACACACTTTGCACATCATGTAAGAAGATATAGGTCCTGTCTCCAATCCTGAAGTCAGGCACAGCAGGCAACATCATCTGAGCATGCTTCTCAGTGAAGTTACTGACATCCAATGGAAGCTTGATTTCTGTGGTTTTCACAGAGAGCATCTTACTTCTTTGTACTTCAATTTCCTCAACCTCAAGGTCGACTGTGTCTTCAACCTCCTCGACTTCTTGCATATGAGTTGTCTCCTCGCATTCTTCATCTGGTGCTGCATCCTGCTCCTCTAACACCTCATCAGGATTCTGCATGAGGAATCCAAACAGGCTGTTCAGGTAAATCATAAAGCCAAAGGCTTCCTGAATGAGTTTGCATTCTTTTTGATGCAAAGGGCAGGCTGAATGTCGGCAAGAGGGTGGTAATTCCCTATACTTCTTCAGTCCCTAACTCTTTCCACCACAGTCATTTAAATGCACAAGAGTCATAGTAGGCAGAACAACCCTTCCTACCTGCACCATCACTTCAAACTTATCTCTGTAGGACTGCAAGAAATTACTGTGCTGAGC